>NW_027175367.1:150000-357507 GCF_028021215.1 Eschrichtius robustus
ATGGGTTTGGGTTAGGTTGATGGTTAGTTTGAGGGTTAGGGCTCGGTTTAGGTTACGGGTTAGGATTAGTGTACGTGTTAGGGTTAAGGTAGAGGTTAGGGATAGGGTACGCGTTAGGGTTTGTGTAGTTATTAAACCTATCCCACTCTCTAGATACCCCTTAGCACGTCAAGGAATATAATTTGGGTGTCCAGCCATGGAGAAGAGTTTAGACACTAGGAGAAGATAAGGAACACACCCATTATCAAGAAATCACATAAGGATTCTCTTTTTAACCTGTCCCTTAATACACTAGTGCTTAGGAAATCTATTGGAGGCAGAAGCAGTCAAGGGTAGCTTAGGGTTAGGGTTAGGGTTAGGGTTAGGGTTAGGGTTAGGGTACGGCTTAGGGTACGGGTTCGGGTACGGGTTCGGGTACGGCGTAGGGTATGGGTTAGGGTTAGGGTTAGGGTTAGTTTGAGGGTTAGGGCTCGGTTTAGGTTACGAGTTAGGATTAGTGTACGTGTTAGGGTTAGGGTAGAGGTTAGGGTTAGGGTACGCGTTAGGGTTAGGGTAGTTATTAAACCTATCCCACTCTCTAGATACCCCTTAGCACGTCAAGGAATATTATTTGGGGGTCCAGCCATGGATAAGAGTTTAGACACTAGGAGAAGATAAGGAACACACACATTATCAAGAAATCACATTAGGATTCTCTTTTTAACCTATTCCTTAAAACACTAGTGCTTAGGAAATCTATTGGAGGAAGAAGCAGTCAAGGGTAGCTTAGGGTTAGGGTTAGGGTTAGCTTTAGGGTACGGCTTAGGGTACGGGTTCGGGTACGGCATAGGGTATGGTTTAGGGTTAGGGTTAGGGTTAGTTTGAGGGTTAGGGCTAGGTTTAGGGTACGGGTTAGGATTAGGGTACGTGTTAGGGTTAGGGTACGCGTTAGGGTTAGCGTAGTTATTAAACCTATCCCACTCTCTAGATACCCCTTAGCACGTCAAGGAATATTATTTGGGGGTCCAGCCATGGAGAAGAGTTTAGACACTAGGAGAAGATAATGAACACACCCATTATCAAGAAATCACATTAGGATTCTCTTTTTAACCTGTTCCTTAAAACACTAGTGCTTAGGAAATCTATTGGAGGCAGAAGCAGTCAAGGGTAGCATAGGGTTAGGGTTAGGTTTAGGGTTAGGGTTAGTGTTAGGGTACGGGTTCGGGTACGGGTCCGGGTACGGCGTAGGGTATGGGTTAGGGTTGGGGTTAGTTTGAAGGTTAGGGTTCGGTTTAGGGTACGGGTTAGGATTAGGGTTCGTGTTAAGGTTATGGTAGGGGTTAGGGTTAGGGTACGCGTTAGGGTTAGGGTAGTTATTAAACCTATCCCACTCTCTAGATACCCCTTAGCACGTCAAGGAATATTATTTGGGGGTCCAGCCATGGAGAAGAGTTTAGACACTAGGAGAAGATAAGGAACACACACATTATCAAGAAATCACATTAGGATTCTCTTTTTAACCTGTTCCTTAAAACACTAGCGCTTAGGATATCTATTGGAGGCAGAAGCAGTCAAGGGTAGCTTAGGGTTAGGGTTAGGGTTATTGTTAGGGTAAGGCTTAGGGTACGGGTTCGGGTACGGCATAGGGTATGGGTTAGGGTTAGGGTTAGGGTTAGTTTGAGGGTTAGGGCTCGGTTTAGGGTACGTGTTAGGATTAGGGTACGTGTTAGGGTTAGGGTACGCGTTAGGGTTAGGGTAGTTATTAAACCTATCCCACTCTCTAGATACCCCTTAGCACGTCAAGGAATATTATTTGGGGGTCCAGCCATGGAGAAGAGTTTAGACACTAGGAGAAGATAAGGAACACACCCATTATCCTGAAATCACGATAGGATTCTCTTTTTAACCTGTTCTTTAATACACTAGTGCTTAGGAAATCTATTGGAGGCAGAAGCAGTCAAGGGTAGCTTAGGGTTAGGGTTAGGGTTAGGGTTAGGGTACGGCTTAGGGTACGGGTTCGGGTACGGGTTCGGGTACAGCGTAGGGTATGGGTTATGGTTAGTGTTAGGGTTAGTTTGAGGGTTAGGGCTCGGTTTAGGTTACGGGTTAGGATTAGGGTACGTGTTAGGGTTAGGTTAGGTGTTAGGGTTAGGGCACGCGTTAGGGTTAGGGTAGTTATTAAACCTATTCCACTCTCTAGATACCCCTTAGCACGTCAAGGAATATTATTTGGGTGTCCAGCCATGGAGAAGAGTTTAGACACTAGGAGAAGATAAGGAAGACACCCATTATCAAGAAATCACATTAGGATTCTCTTTTTAACCTGTTCCTTAAAACACTAGTGCTTAGGAAATCTATTGGAGGCAGAAGCAGTCAAGGGTAGCTTAGGGTTAGGGTTAGGGTTAGGGTTAGGGTTAGGGTACGGCTTAGGGTACGGGTTCGGGTACGGGTTCGTGTACGGCGTAGGGTATGGGTTAGGGTTAGGGTTAGGGTTAGTTTGAAGGTTAGGGCTCGGTTTAGGGTACGGGTTAGGATTAGGGTTCGTGTTAGGGTTAGGGTAGGTGTTAGGGTTCGGGTACGCGTTAGGGTTAGGGTAGTTATTAAACCTATCCCACTCTCTAGATACCCCTTAGCACGTCAAGGAATATTATTTGGGGGTCCAGCCATGGAGAAGAGTTTAGACACTAGGAGAAAATAACGAACAAACCCATTATCAAGAAATCACATTAGGATTCTCTTTTTAACCTGTTCCTTAAAACACTAGTGCTTAGGAAATCTATTGGAGGCAGAAGCAGTCAAGGGTAGCTTAGGGTTAGGGTTAGGGTTAGGGTACGGCTTAGGGTACGGTTTCTGGTACGGTTTCGGGTACGGGTTTGGGTATGGCGTAGGATATGGGTTAGGGTTAGGGTTAGGGTTAGTTTGAGGGCTAGGGCTCGGTTTAGGGTACGGGTTAGGATTAGGGTACGTGTTAGGGTTAGGGTAGGGGTTAGGGTTAGGGTACGCGTTAGGGTTAGGGTAGTTATTAAAACTATCCCACTCTCTAGATACCCCTTAGCACGTCAAGGAATATTATTTGGGTGTCCAGCCATGGAGAAGAGTTTAGACACTAGGAGAAGATAAGGAACACACCCATTATCAAGAAATCACATTAGGATTCTCTTTTTAACCTGTTCCTTAAAACACTAGTGCGTAGGAAATCTATTGGAGGCAGAAGCAGTCAAGGGTAGCTTAGGGTTAGGGTTAGGGTTAGGGTTAGGGTTAGGGTTAGGGTACGGCTTAGGGTACGGGTTCGGGCACGGGTTCGTGTACGGCGTAGGGTACGGGTTAGGGTTAGGCTTAGGGTTAGTTTGAAGGTTAGGGCTCGGTTTAGGGCACGGGTTAGGATTAGGGTTCGTGTTAGGGTTAGGGTAGCGGTTAGGGTTAGGGTACGCGTTAGGGTTAGGGTAGTTATTAAACCTATCCCACTCTCTAGATACCCCTTAGCACGTCAAGGAATATTATTTGGGTGTCCAGCCATGGAGAAGAGTTTAGACACTAGGAGAAGATAAGGAACACACCCATTATCTTGAAATCACATTAGGATTCTCTTTTTAACCTGTTCCTTAATACACTAGTGCTTAGGAAATCTATTGGAGGCAGAAGCAGTCAAGGGTAGGTTAGGGTTAGGGTTAGGGTTAGGGTTAGGGTACGGCTTAGGGTACGGGTTCGGGTACGGGTTCGGGTACGGCGTAGGGTATGGTTTAGGGTTAGGGTTAGGCTTAGTTTGAGGGTTAGGGCTCGGTTTAGGTTACGGGTTAGGATTAGTGTACGTGTTAGGGTTAAGGTAGAGGTTAGGGTTAGGGTATGCGTTAGGGTTAGGGTAGTTATTAAACCTATCCCACTCTCTAGATACCCCTTAGCACGTCAAGGAATATTATTTGGGGGTCCAGCCATGGAGAAGAGTTTAGACACTAGGAGAAGATTAGGAACACACCCATTATCAAGAAATCACATTAGGATTCTCTTTTTTACCTGTTCCTTAAAACACTAGTGCTTAGGAAATCTAATGGAGGCAGAAGCAGTCAAGGGTAGCTTAGGGTTAGGGTTAGGATTAGGGTTATTGTTAGGGTAAGGCTTAGGGTACGGGTTCGGGTACGGGTTCGGGTACGGTATAGGGTATGGGTTAGGGTTAGGGTTAGGGTTAGTTTGAGGGTTAGGGCTCGGTTTAGGGTACGGGGTAGGATAAGGGTACGTGTTAGGGTTATGATAGGGGTTAGGGTTAGGGTACGCGTTAGGGTTACGTTAGTTATTAAACCTATCCCACTCACTAGATACCCCTTAGCACGTCAAGGAATATTATTTGGGGGTCCAGCCATGGAGAAGAGTTCAGACACTAGGAGAAGATAAGGAACACACCCATTATCAAGAAATCACATTAGGATTCTCTTTTTAACCTGTTCCTTAAAACACTAGTGCTTAGGAAATCTATTGGAGGCAGAAGCAGTCAAGGGTAGCTTAGGGTTAGGGTTAGGGTTAGGGTACGGCTTAGGGTACGGCTTAGGGTACGGGTTCGGGTACGGGTTCGGGTACGGCGTATGGTATGGGTTAGGGTTAGGGTTAGGGTTAGTTTGAGGGTTAGGGCATGGTTTAGGGTACGGGTTAGGATTAGGGTACGTGTTCGGGTTAGGGTAGGGGTTAGGGTTAGGGTACGTGTTAGGGTTAGGGTACGCGTTAGGGTAAGGGTAGTTATTAAACCTATCCCACTCTCTAGATACCCCTTAGCACGTCAAGGAATATTATTTTGGGGTACAGCCATAGAGAAGAGTTTAGACACTAGGAGAAGATAAGGAACACACCCATTATCAAGAAATCACATTAGGATTCTCTTTTTAACCTATTCCTTTAAACACTATTGTTTAGGAAATCTATTGGAGGCAGAAGCAGTCAAGGGTAGCTTAGGGTTAGGGTTAGGGTTAGTGTTAGGGTACGGGTTTGGGTACGGGTTCGGGTACGGCGTAGGGTATGGGTTAGGGTTAGGGTTAGGGTTAGTTTGAGGGTTAGGGCTCGGTTTAGGTTACGGGTTAGGATTAGGGTACGTGTTAGGGTTAGGGTAGGGGTTAGGGTTAGGGTACGCGTTAGGGTTAGGGTAGTTATTAAACCTATCCCACTCTCTAGATACCCCTTAGCACGTCAAGGAATATTATTTGGGTGTCCAGCCATGGAGAAGAGTTTAGACACTAGGAGAAGATAAGGAACACACCCATTATCAAGAAATCACGTTAGGATTCTCTTTTTAACCTGTTCCTTAAAACACTAGTGCTTAGGAAATCTATTGTAGGCAGAAGCAGTCAAGGGTAGCTTAGGGTTAGGGTTAGGGTTAGGGTTAGGGTTAGGGTACGGGTTTGAGTATGGTTTCGGGTACGGCGTAGGGTATGGGTTAGGGTTAGGGTTAGGGTTAGTTTGAGGGTTAGGGCTCGGTTTAGGTTACGGGTTAGGATTAGGGTACGTGTTAGGGTTAGGGTAGGGGTTAGGTTTAGGGTACGCGTTAGGGTTAGGGTAGTTATTAAACCTATCCCACTCTCTAGATACCCCTTAGTACGTCAAGGAATATTATTTGGGTGTCCAGCCATGGAGAAGAGTTTAGACACTAGGAGAAGATAAGGAACACACCCATTATCCTGAAATCACATTAGGATTCGCTTTTTAACCTGTTCCTTAAAACACTAGTGCTTAGGAAATCTATTTGAGGCAGAAGCAGTCAAGGGTAGCTTAGGGTTAGGGTTAGGGTTAGTGTTAGGGTACGGGTTTGGGTACGGGTTCGGGTACGGCGTAGGGTATGGGTTAGGGTTAGGGTTAGGGTTAGTTTGAGGGTTAGGGCTCGGTTTAGGTTACGGGTTAGGATTAGGGTACGTGTTAGGGTTAGGGTAGGGGTTAGGGTTAGGGTACGCGTTAGGGTTAGGGTAGTTATTAAACCTATCCCACTCTCTAGATACCCCTTAGCACGTCAAGGAATATTATTTGGGTGTCCAGCCATGGAGAAGAGTTTAGACACTAGGAGAAGATAAGGAACACACCCATTATCAAGAAATCACATTAGGATTCTCTTTTTAACCTGTTCCTTAAAACACTAGTGCTTAGGAAATCTATTGTAGGCAGAAGCAGTCAAGGGTAGCTTAGGGTTAGGGTTAGGGTTAGGGTTAGGGTTAGGGTACGGGTTTGAGTATGGTTTCGGGTACGGCGTAGGGTATGGGTTAGGGTTAGGGTTAGGGTTAGTTTGAGGGTTAGGGCTCGGTTTAGGTTACGGGTTAGGATTAGGGTACGTGTTAGGGTTAGGGTAGGGGTTAGGTTTAGGGTACGCGTTAGGGTTAGGGTAGTTATTAAACCTATCCCACTCTCTAGATACCCCTTAGCACGTCAAGGAATATTATTTGGGTGTCCAGCCATGGAGAAGAGTTTAGACACTAGGAGAAGATAAGGAACACACCCATTATCAAGAAATCACATTAGGATTCTCTTTTTAACCTGTTCCTTAAAACACTAGTGCTTAGGAAATCTATTGGAGGCAGAAGCAGTCAAGGGTAGCTTAGGTTTAGGGTTAGGGTTAGGGTTAGGGTTAGCTTTAGGGTACGGCTTAGGGTACGGTTTCGGGTACGGGTTCGGATACGGCGTATGGTATGGGTTAGTGTTAGGGTTAGGGTTAGTTTGAGGGTTAGGGCTTGGTTTAGGGTACGGGTTAGGATTAGGGTACGTGTTCGGGTTAGGGTAGGGGTTAGGGTTAGGGTACGTGTTAGGGTTAGGGTACGCGTTAGGGTTAGGGTAGTTATTAAACCTATCCCACTCTCTAGATACCCCTTAGCACGTCAAGGAATATTATTTGGGGGTCCAGCCATGGAGAAGAGTTTAGACACTAGGAGAAGATAAGGAACACACCCATTATCCTGAAATCACATTAGGATTCTCTTTTTAACCTGTTCCTAAATACAATAGTGCTTAGGAAGTCTATTGGAGGCAGAAGCAGTCAAGGGTAGCTTAGGGTTAGGGTTAGGGTTAGGGCTAGAGTTAGGGTACGGCATAGGGTACGGGTTCGGGTACGGGTTCGTGTACGGCGTAGGGTATGGGTTAGAGTTAGGGTTAGGGTTAGTTTGAAGGTTAGGGCTCGGTTTAGGTTTCGGCTTAGGATTAGGGTACGTGTTAGGGTTAGGGTAGGGGTTAGGGTTATGGTACGCGTTAGGGTTATGGTAGTTATTAAACCTATCCCACTCTCTAGATACCCCTTAGCACGTCAAGGAATATTATTTGGGGGTCCAGCCATGGAGAAGAGTTTAGACACTAGGAGAAGATAAGGAACACACCCATTCTCAAGAAATCACATTAGGATTCTCTTTTTAACCTGTTCCTTAAAACACTTGTGCTTAGGAAATCTATTGGAGGCAGAAGCTGTCAAGGGTAGCTTAGGGTTAGGGTTAGGGTTAGGGTTAGGGTTAGCTTTAGGGTACGACTTAGTGTACGGGTTCGGGTACGGCGTATGGTATGGGTTAGGGTTAGGGTTAGGGTTAGTTTGAGGGTTAGGGCTTGGTTTAGGGTACGGGTTAGGATTAGGGTACGTGTTCGGGTTAGGGTAGGGGTTAGGGTTAGGGTACGTGTTATGGTTAGGGTACGCGTAAGGGTTAGGGTAGTTATTAAACCTATCCCACTCTCTAGATACCCCTTAGCACGTCAAGGAATATTATTTGGGTGTCCAGCCATGGAGAAGAGTTTAGACACTAGGAGAAGATAAAGAACACACCCATTGTCAAGAAATCACATTAGGATTCTCTTTTTTACCTGTTCCTTAAAACACTAGTGCTTAGGAAATCTATTGGAGGCAGAAGCAGTCAAGGGTTGCTTAGAGTTAGGGTTAGGGTTAGGGTTAGGTTTAGGGTACGGCTTAGGGTACGGGTTCGGTTACGGGTTCGTGTACGGCGTAGGGTATGGGTTAGGGTTATGGTTAGGGTTTGTTTGAAGGTTAGGGCTCGGTTTAGGGCACGGGTTAATATTAGGGTTCGTGTTAGGGTTAGGGTAGGGGTTAGGGTTAGGGTACGCGTTAAGGTTAGGGTAGTTATTAAACCTATCCCACTCTCTAGATACCCCTTAGCACGTCAAGGAATATTATTTGGGGGTCCAGCCATGGAGAAGAGTTTAGACACTAGGAGAAGATAAGGAACACACCCATTATCCTGAAATCACATTAGGATTCTCTTTTTAACCTGTTCCTTAATACACTAGTGCTTAGGAAATCTATTGGAGGCAGAAGCAGTCAAGGGTAGCTTAGGGTTAGGGTTAGGGTTAGGGTTAGGGTTAGGGTACAGCTTAGGGTACGGGTTCGGGTACGGGTTCGGGTACGGCGTAGGGTATGGTTTAGGGTTAGGGTTAGGGTTAATTTGAGGGTTAGGGCTCGGTTTAGGTTACGGGTTAGGATTAGTGTACGTGTTAGGGTTAAGGTAGACGTTAGGGTTAGGGTACGCGTTAGGGTAAGGGTAGTTATTAAACCTATCCCACTCTCTAGATACCCCTTAGCACGTCAAGGAATATTATTTGGGGGTCCAGCCATGGAGAAGAGTTTAGACACTAGGAGAAGATAAGGAACACACCCATTATCAAGAAATCACATTAGGATTCTCTTTTTAACCTGTTCCTTAAAACACTAGTGCTTAGGAAATCTATTGGAGGCAGAAGCAGTCAAGGGTAGCGTAGGGTTAGGGTTAGGGTTAGGTTACGGCTTAGGGTACGGTTTCGGGTACGGGTTCGGGTACGGGTTTGGGTATGGCGTAGGATATGGGTTAGGGTTAGGGATAGGGTTAGTTTGAGGGTTAGGGCTCGGTTTAGGGTACGGGTTAGGATTAGGGTACGTGTTAGGGTTAGGGTAGGGGTTAGGGTTAGGGTACGCGTTAGGGTTAGGGTAGTTATTAAACCTATCCCACTCTCTAGATACCCCTTAGCACGTCAAGGAATATTATTTGGGTGTCCAGCCATGGAGAAGACTTTAGACACTAGGAGAAGATAAGGAACACACCCATTATCAAGAAATCACATTAGGATTCTCTTTTTTACCTGTTTCTTAAAACACTAGTGCTTAGGAAATCTATTGGAGGCAGAAGCAGTCAAGGGTAGCTTAGGGTTAGGGTTAGGGTTAGGGCTAGAGTTAGGGTACGGCATAGGGTACGGGTTCGGGTACGGGTTCGTGTACGGCGTAGGGTATGGGTTAGAGTTAGGGTTAGGGTTAGTTTGAAGGTTAGGGCTCGGTTTAGGTTTCGGCTTAGGATTAGGGTACGTGTTAGGGTTAGGGTAGGGGTTAGGGTTATGTTACGCGTTAGGGTTAGGGTAGTTATTAAACCTATCCCACTCTCTAGATACCCCTTAGCACGTCAAGGAATATTATTTGGGGGTCCAGCCATGGAGAAGAGTTTAGACACTAGGAGAAGATAAGGAACACACCCATTATCAAGAAATCACATTAGGATTCTCTTTTTAACCTGTTCCTTAAAACACTTGTGCTTAGGAAATCTATTGGAGGCAGAAGCAGTCAAGGGTAGCTTAGGGTTAGGGTTAGGGTTAGGGTTAGGGTTAGCTTTAGGGTACGACTTAGTGTACGGGTTCGGGTACGGGTTCGGGTACGGAGTATGGTATGGGTTAGGGTTAGGGTTAGGGTTAGTTTGAGGGTTAGGGCTTGGTTTAGGGTACGGGTTAGGATTAGGGTACGTGTTAGGGTTAGGGTAGGGGTTAGGGTTAGGGTACGCGTTAGGGTTAGGGTAGTTATTAAACCTATCCCACTCTCTAGATACCCCTTAGCACGTCAAGGAATATTATTTGGGTGTCCAGCCATGGAGCAGAGTTTAGACACTAGGAGAAGATAAGGAACACACCCATTATCAAGAAATCACATTAGGATTCTCTTTTTTACCTGTTCCTTAAAACACTAGTGCTTAGGAAATCTATTGGAGGCAGAAGCAGTAAGGGTAGCTTAGGGTTAGGGTTAGGGTTAGGGTTAGGGTTAGGTTTAGGGTACGGCTTAGGGTACGGGTTCGGGTACGGGTTCGTGTACGGCGTAGGGTATGGGTTAGGGTTAGGGTTAGGGTTAGTTTGAAGGTTAGGGCTCGGTTTAGGGCACGGGTTAATATTAGGGTTCGTGTTAGGGTTAGGGTAGGGGTTAGGGTTAGGGTACGCGTTAAGGTTAGGGTAGTTATTAAACGTATCCCACTCTCTAGATACCCCTTAGCACGTCAAGGAATATTATTTGGGGGTCCAGCCATGGAGAAGAGTTTAGACACTAGGAGAAGATAAGGAACACACCCATTATCCTGAAATCACATTAGGATTCTCTTTTTAACCTGTTCCTTAAAACACTAGTGCTTAGGAAATCTATTGGAGGCAGAAGCAGTAAGGGTAGCTTAGGGTTAGGGTTAGGGTTAGGGTTAGGGTTAGGGTACGGCTTAGGGTACGGGTTCGGGTACGGGTTCGCGTACGGCGTAGGGTATGGGTTAGGGTTAGGGTTAGGGTTAGTTTGAAGGTTAGGGGTCGGTTTAGGGCACGGGTTAGGATTAGGGTTCGTGTTAGGGTTAGGGTAGGGGTTAGGGTTAGGGTACGCGTTAAGCTTAGGGTAGTTATTAAACCTATCCCACTCTCTAGATACCCCTTAGCACGTCAAGGAATATTATTTGGGGGTCCAGCCATGGAGAAGAGTTTAGACACTAGGAGAAGATAAGGAACACACCCATTATCAAGAAATCACATTAGGATTCTCTTTTTAACCTGTTCCTTAATACACTAGTGCTTAGGAAATCTATTGGAGGCAGAAGCAGTCAAGGGTAGCTTAGGGTTAGGTTTAGGGTTAGGGTTAGGTTTAGGGTACGGCTTAGGTTACGGGTTCGGGTACGGGTTCGTGTACGGCGTAGGGTATGGGTTAGGGTTAGGGTTAGGGTTAGTTTGAAGGTTAGGGCTCGGTTTAGGGCACGGGTTAATATTAGGGTTCGTGTTAGGGTTAGGGTAGGGGTTAGGGTTAGGGTACGCGTTAAGGTTAGGGTAGTTATTAAACCTATCCCACTCTCTAGATACCCCTTAGCACGTCAAGGAATATTATTTGGGGGTCCAGCCATGGAGAAGAGTTTAGACACTAGGAGAAGATAAGGAACACATCCATTATCCTGAAATCACATTAGGATTCTCTTTTTAACCTGTTCCTTAAAACACTAGTGCTTAGGAAATCTATTGGAGGCAGAAGCAGTCAAGGGTAGCTTAGGGTTAGGGTTAGGGTTAGGGTTAGGGTTAGGGTACGGCTTAGGGTACGGGTTCGGGTACGGGTTCGCGTACGGCGTAGGGTATGGGTTAGGGTTAGTGTTAGGGTTAGTTTGAAGGTTAGGGCTCGGTTTAGGGCACGGGTTAGGATTAGGGTTCGTGTTAGGGTTAGGGTAGGGGTTAGGGTTAGGTTACGCGTTAAGCTTAGGGTAGTTATTAAACCTATCCCACTCTCTAGATACCCCTTAGCACGTCAAGGAATATTATTTGGGGGTCCAGCCATGGAGAAGAGTTTAGACACTAGGAGAAGATAAGGAACACACCCATTATCAAGAAATCACATTAGGATTCTCTTTTTAACCTGTTCCTTAAAACACTAGTGCTTAGGAAATCTATTTGAGGCAGAAGCAGTCAAGGGTAGCTTAGGGTTAGGGTTAGGGTTATTGTTAGGGTAAGGCTTAGGGTACGGGTTCGGGTACGGCATAGGGTATGGGTTAGGGTTAGGGTTAGGGTTAGTTTGAGGGTTAGGGCTCGGTTTAGGGTACGTGTTAGGATTAGGGTACGTGTTAGGGTTAGGGTACGCGTTAGGGTTAGGGTAGTTATTAAACCTATCCCACTCTCTAGATACCCCTTAGCACGTCAAGGAATATTATTTGGGGGTCCAGCCATGGAGAAGAGTTTAGACACTAGGAGAAGATAAGGAACACACCCATTATCCTGAAATCACAATAGGATTCTCTTTTTAACCTGTTCTTTAATACACTAGTGCTTAGGAAATCTATTGGAGGCAGAAGCAGTCAAGGGTAGCTTAGGGTTAGGGTTAGGGTTAGGGTTAGGGTTAGGGTACGGCTTAGGGTACGGGTTCGGGTACGGGTTCGGGTACGGCGTAGGGTATGGTTTATGGTTAGTGTTAGGGTTAGTTTGAGGGTTAGGGCTCGGTTTAGGTTACGGGTTAGGATTAGGGTACGTGTTAGGGTTAGGTTAGGGGTTAGGGTTAGGGCACGCGTTAGGGTTAGGGTAGTTATTAAACCTATCCCACTCTCTAGATACCCCTTAGCACGTCAAGGAATATTATTTGGGGGTCCAGCAATGGAGAAGAGTTTAGACACTAGGAGAAGATAAGGAACACACCCATTATCAAGAAATCACATTAGGATTCTCTTTTTAACCTGTTCCTTAAAACACTAATGCTTAGGAAATCTATTGGAGGCAGAAGCAGTCAAGGGTAGCTTAGGGTTAGGGTTAGGGTTAGGGTACGGCTTAGGGTACGGGTTCGGGTACGGGTTCGGGTACGGAGTATGGTATGGGTTAGGGTTAGGGTTAGGGTTAGTTTGAGGGTTAGGGCTTGGTTTAGGGTACGGGTTAGGATTAGGGTACGTGTTAGGGTTAGGGTAGGGGTTAGGGTTAGGGTACGCGTTAGGGTTAGGGTAGTTATTAAACCTATCCCACTCTCTAGATACCCCTTAGCACGTCAAGGAATATTATTTGGGTGTCCAGCCATGGAGCAGAGTTTAGACACTAGGAGAAGATAAGGAACACACCCATTATCAAGAAATCACATTAGGATTCTCTTTTTTACCTGTTCCTTAAAACACTAGTGCTTAGGAAATCTATTGGAGGCAGAAGCAGTAAGGGTAGCTTAGGGTTAGGGTTAGGGTTAGGGTTAGGGTTAGGTTTAGGGTACGGCTTAGGGTACGGGTTCGGGTACGGGTTCGTGTACGGCGTAGGGTATGGGTTAGGGTTAGGGTTAGGGTTAGTTTGAAGGTTAGGGCTCGGTTTAGGGCACGGGTTAATATTAGGGTTCGTGTTAGGGTTAGGGTAGGGGTTAGGGTTAGGGTACGCGTTAAGGTTAGGGTAGTTATTAAACGTATCCCACTCTCTAGATACCCCTTAGCACGTCAAGGAATATTATTTGGGGGTCCAGCCATGGAGAAGAGTTTAGACACTAGGAGAAGATAAGGAACACACCCATTATCCTGAAATCACATTAGGATTCTCTTTTTAACCTGTTCCTTAAAACACTAGTGCTTAGGAAATCTATTGGAGGCAGAAGCAGTAAGGGTAGCTTAGGGTTAGGGTTAGGGTTAGGGTTAGGGTTAGGGTACGGCTTAGGGTACGGGTTCGGGTACGGGTTCGCGTACGGCGTAGGGTATGGGTTAGGGTTAGGGTTAGGGTTAGTTTGAAGGTTAGGGGTCGGTTTAGGGCACGGGTTAGGATTAGGGTTCGTGTTAGGGTTAGGGTAGGGGTTAGGGTTAGGGTACGCGTTAAGCTTAGGGTAGTTATTAAACCTATCCCACTCTCTAGATACCCCTTAGCACGTCAAGGAATATTATTTGGGGGTCCAGCCATGGAGAAGAGTTTAGACACTAGGAGAAGATAAGGAACACACCCATTATCAAGAAATCACATTAGGATTCTCTTTTTAACCTGTTCCTTAATACACTAGTGCTTAGGAAATCTATTGGAGGCAGAAGCAGTCAAGGGTAGCTTAGGGTTAGGTTTAGGGTTAGGGTTAGGTTTAGGGTACGGCTTAGGTTACGGGTTCGGGTACGGGTTCGTGTACGGCGTAGGGTATGGGTTAGGGTTAGGGTTAGGGTTAGTTTGAAGGTTAGGGCTCGGTTTAGGGCACGGGTTAATATTAGGGTTCGTGTTAGGGTTAGGGTAGGGGTTAGGGTTAGGGTACGCGTTAAGGTTAGGGTAGTTATTAAACCTATCCCACTCTCTAGATACCCCTTAGCACGTCAAGGAATATTATTTGGGGGTCCAGCCATGGAGAAGAGTTTAGACACTAGGAGAAGATAAGGAACACATCCATTATCCTGAAATCACATTAGGATTCTCTTTTTAACCTGTTCCTTAAAACACTAGTGCTTAGGAAATCTATTGGAGGCAGAAGCAGTCAAGGGTAGCTTAGGGTTAGGGTTAGGGTTAGGGTTAGGGTTAGGGTACGGCTTAGGGTACGGGTTCGGGTACGGGTTCGCGTACGGCGTAGGGTATGGGTTAGGGTTAGTGTTAGGGTTAGTTTGAAGGTTAGGGCTCGGTTTAGGGCACGGGTTAGGATTAGGGTTCGTGTTAGGGTTAGGGTAGGGGTTAGGGTTAGGGTACGCGTTAAGCTTAGGGTAGTTATTAAACCTATCCCACTCTCTAGATACCCCTTAGCACGTCAAGGAATATTATTTGGGGGTCCAGCCATGGAGAAGAGTTTAGACACTAGGAGAAGATAAGGAACACACCCATTATCAAGAAATCACATTAGGATTCTCTTTTTAACCTGTTCCTTAAAACACTAGTGCTTAGGAAATCTATTTGAGGCAGAAGCAGTCAAGGGTAGCTTAGGGTTAGGGTTAGGGTTATTGTTAGGGTAAGGCTTAGGGTACGGGTTCGGGTACGGCATAGGGTATGGGTTAGGGTTAGGGTTAGGGTTAGTTTGAGGGTTAGGGCTCGGTTTAGGGTACGTGTTAGGATTAGGGTACGTGTTAGGGTTAGGGTACGCGTTAGGGTTAGGGTAGTTATTAAACCTATCCCACTCTCTAGATACCCCTTAGCACGTCAAGGAATATTATTTGGGGGTCCAGCCATGGAGAAGAGTTTAGACACTAGGAGAAGATAAGGAACACACCCATTATCCTGAAATCACAATAGGATTCTCTTTTTAACCTGTTCTTTAATACACTAGTGCTTAGGAAATCTATTGGAGGCAGAAGCAGTCAAGGGTAGCTTAGGGTTAGGGTTAGGGTTAGGGTTAGGGTTAGGGTACGGCTTAGGGTACGGGTTCGGGTACGGGTTCGGGTACGGCGTAGGGTATGGTTTATGGTTAGTGTTAGGGTTAGTTTGAGGGTTAGGGCTCGGTTTAGGTTACGGGTTAGGATTAGGGTACGTGTTAGGGTTAGGTTAGGGGTTAGGGTTAGGGCACGCGTTAGGGTTAGGGTAGTTATTAAACCTATTCCACTCTCTAGATACCCCTTAGCACGTCAAGGAATATTATTTGGGTGTCCAGCCATGGAGAAGAGTTTAGACACTAGGAGAAGATAAGGAAGACACCCATTATCAAGAAATCACATTAGGATTCTCTTTTTAACCTGTTCCTTAAAACACTAGTGCTTAGGAAATCTATTGGAGGCAGAAGCAGCAAAGGGTAGCTTAGGGTTAGGGTTCGGGTTAGGGTTAGGGTTAGGGTTAGGGTACGGCTTAGGGTACGGGTTCGTGTACGGGTTCGTGTACGGCGTAGGGTTAGGGTTAGGGTTAGGGTTAGTTTGAGGGTTAGGGCTCGGTTTAGGGTACGGGGTGGGATAAGGGTACGTGTTAGGGTTATGATAGGGGTGAGGGTTAGGGTACGCGTTAGGGTTACGTTAGTTATTAAACCTATCCCACTCACTAGATACCCCTTAGCACGTCAAGGAATATTATTTGGGGGTCCAGCCATGGAGAAGAGTTTAGACACTAGGAGAAGATAAGGAACACACCCATTATCAAGAAATCACATTAGGATTCTCTTTTTAACCTGTTCCTTAAAACACTAGTGCTTAGGAAATCTATTGGAGGCAGAAGCAGTCAAGGGTAGCTTAGGGTTAGGGTTAGGGTTAGGGTTAGGGTTAGGGTTAGGGTACGGCTTAGGGTACGGGTTCGGGCACGGGTTCGTGTACGGCGTAGGGTACGGGTTAGGGTTAGGCTTAGGGTTAGTTTGAAGGTTAGGGCTCGGTTTAGGGCACGGGTTAGGATTAGGGTTCGTGTTAGGGTTAGGGTAGCGGTTAGGGTTAGGGTACGCGTTAGGGTTAGGGTAGTTATTAAACCTATCCCACTCTCTAGATACCCCTTAGCACGTCAAGGAATATTATTTGGGTGTCCAGCCATGGAGAAGAGTTTAGACACTAGGAGAAGATAAGGAACACACCCATTATCTTGAAATCACATTAGGATTCTCTTTTTAACCTGTTCCTTAATACACTAGTGCTTAGGAAATCTATTGGAGGCAGAAGCAGTCAAGGGTAGGTTAGGGTTAGGGTTAGGGTTAGGGTTAGGGTACGGCTTAGGGTACGGGTTCGGGTACGGGTTCGGGTACGGCGTAGGGTATGGTTTAGGGTTAGGGTTAGGCTTAGTTTGAGGGTTAGGGCTCGGTTTAGGTTACGGGTTAGGATTAGTGTACGTGTTAGGGTTAAGGTAGAGGTTAGGGTTAGGGTATGCGTTAGGGTTAGGGTAGTTATTAAACCTATCCCACTCTCTAGATACCCCTTAGCACGTCAAGGAATATTATTTGGGGGTCCAGCCATGGAGAAGAGTTTAGACACTAGGAGAAGATTAGGAACACACCCATTATCAAGAAATCACATTAGGATTCTCTTTTTTACCTGTTCCTTAAAACACTAGTGCTTAGGAAATCTAATGGAGGCAGAAGCAGTCAAGGGTAGCTTAGGGTTAGGGTTAGGATTAGGGTTATTGTTAGGGTAAGGCTTAGAGTACGGGTTCGGGTACGGGTTCGGGTACGGTATAGGGTATGGGTTAGGGTTAGGGTTAGGGTTAGTTTGAGGGTTAGGGCTCGGTTTAGGGTACGGGGTAGGATAAGGGTACGTGTTAGGGTTATGATAGGGGTTAGGGTTAGGGTACGCGTTAGGGTTACGTTAGTTATTAAACCTATCCCACTCACTAGATACCCCTTAGCACGTCAAGGAATATTATTTGGGGGTCCAGCCATGGAGAAGAGTTCAGACACTAGGAGAAGATAAGGAACACACCCATTATCAAGAAATCACATTAGGATTCTCTTTTTAACCTGTTCCTTAAAACACTAGTGCTTAGGAAATCTATTGGAGGCAGAAGCAGTCAAGGGTAGCTTAGGGTTAGGGTTAGGGTTAGGGTACGGCTTAGGGTACGGCTTAGGGTACGGGTTCGGGTACGGGTTCGGGTACGGCGTATGGTATGGGTTAGGGTTAGGGTTAGGGTTAGTTTGAGGGTTAGGGCATGGTTTAGGGTACGGGTTAGGATTAGGGTACGTGTTCGGGTTAGGGTAGGGGTTAGGGTTAGGGTACGTGTTAGGGTTAGGGTACGCGTTAGGGTAAGGGTAGTTATTAAACCTATCCCACTCTCTAGATACCCCTTAGCACGTCAAGGAATATTATTTTGGGGTACAGCCATAGAGAAGAGTTTAGACACTAGGAGAAGATAAGGAACACACCCATTATCAAGAAATCACATTAGGATTCTCTTTTTAACCTATTCCTTTAAACACTATTGTTTAGGAAATCTATTGGAGGCAGAAGCAGTCAAGGGTAGCTTAGGGTTAGGGTTAGGGTTAGTGTTAGGGTACGGGTTTGGGTACGGGTTCGGGTACGGCGTAGGGTATGGGTTAGGGTTAGGGTTAGGGTTAGTTTGAGGGTTAGGGCTCGGTTTAGGTTACGGGTTAGGATTAGGGTACGTGTTAGGGTTAGGGTAGGGGTTAGGGTTAGGGTACGCGTTAGGGTTAGGGTAGTTATTAAACCTATCCCACTCTCTAGATACCCCTTAGCACGTCAAGGAATATTATTTGGGTGTCCAGCCATGGAGAAGAGTTTAGACACTAGGAGAAGATAAGGAACACACCCATTATCAAGAAATCACGTTAGGATTCTCTTTTTAACCTGTTCCTTAAAACACTAGTGCTTAGGAAATCTATTGTAGGCAGAAGCAGTCAAGGGTAGCTTAGGGTTAGGGTTAGGGTTAGGGTTAGGGTTAGGGTACGGGTTTGAGTATGGTTTCGGGTACGGCGTAGGGTATGGGTTAGGGTTAGGGTTAGGGTTAGTTTGAGGGTTAGGGCTCGGTTTAGGTTACGGGTTAGGATTAGGGTACGTGTTAGGGTTAGGGTAGGGGTTAGGTTTAGGGTACGCGTTAGGGTTAGGGTAGTTATTAAACCTATCCCACTCTCTAGATACCCCTTAGTACGTCAAGGAATATTATTTGGGTGTCCAGCCATGGAGAAGAGTTTAGACACTAGGAGAAGATAAGGAACACACCCATTATCCTGAAATCACATTAGGATTCGCTTTTTAACCTGTTCCTTAAAACACTAGTGCTTAGGAAATCTATTTGAGGCAGAAGCAGTCAAGGGTAGCTTAGGGTTAGGGTTAGGGTTAGTGTTAGGGTACGGGTTTGGGTACGGGTTCGGGTACGGCGTAGGGTATGGGTTAGGGTTAGGGTTAGGGTTAGTTTGAGGGTTAGGGCTCGGTTTAGGTTACGGGTTAGGATTAGGGTACGTGTTAGGGTTAGGGTAGGGGTTAGGGTTAGGGTACGCGTTAGGGTTAGGGTAGTTATTAAACCTATCCCACTCTCTAGATACCCCTTAGCACGTCAAGGAATATTATTTGGGTGTCCAGCCATGGAGAAGAGTTTAGACACTAGGAGAAGATAAGGAACACACCCATTATCAAGAAATCACATTAGGATTCTCTTTTTAACCTGTTCCTTAAAACACTAGTGCTTAGGAAATCTATTGTAGGCAGAAGCAGTCAAGGGTAGCTTAGGGTTAGGGTTAGGGTTAGGGTTAGGGTTAGGGTACGGGTTTGAGTATGGTTTCGGGTACGGCGTAGGGTATGGGTTAGGGTTAGGGTTAGGGTTAGTTTGAGGGTTAGGGCTCGGTTTAGGTTACGGGTTAGGATTAGGGTACGTGTTAGGGTTAGGGTAGGGGTTAGGTTTAGGGTACGCGTTAGGGTTAGGGTAGTTATTAAACCTATCCCACTCTCTAGATACCCCTTAGCACGTCAAGGAATATTATTTGGGTGTCCAGCCATGGAGAAGAGTTTAGACACTAGGAGAAGATAAGGAACACACCCATTATCAAGAAATCACATTAGGATTCTCTTTTTAACCTGTTCCTTAAAACACTAGTGCTTAGGAAATCTATTGGAGGCAGAAGCAGTCAAGGGTAGCTTAGGTTTAGGGTTAGGGTTAGGGTTAGGGTTAGCTTTAGGGTACGGCTTAGGGTACGGTTTCGGGTACGGGTTCGGATACGGCGTATGGTATGGGTTAGTGTTAGGGTTAGGGTTAGTTTGAGGGTTAGGGCTTGGTTTAGGGTACGGGTTAGGATTAGGGTACGTGTTCGGGTTAGGGTAGGGGTTAGGGTTAGGGTACGTGTTAGGGTTAGGGTACGCGTTAGGGTTAGGGTAGTTATTAAACCTATCCCACTCTCTAGATACCCCTTAGCACGTCAAGGAATATTATTTGGGGGTCCAGCCATGGAGAAGAGTTTAGACACTAGGAGAAGATAAGGAACACACCCATTATCCTGAAATCACATTAGGATTCTCTTTTTAACCTGTTCCTAAATACAATAGTGCTTAGGAAGTCTATTGGAGGCAGAAGCAGTCAAGGGTAGCTTAGGGTTAGGGTTAGGGTTAGGGCTAGAGTTAGGGTACGGCATAGGGTACGGGTTCGGGTACGGGTTCGTGTACGGCGTAGGGTATGGGTTAGAGTTAGGGTTAGGGTTAGTTTGAAGGTTAGGGCTCGGTTTAGGTTTCGGCTTAGGATTAGGGTACGTGTTAGGGTTAGGGTAGGGGTTAGGGTTATGGTACGCGTTAGGGTTATGGTAGTTATTAAACCTATCCCACTCTCTAGATACCCCTTAGCACGTCAAGGAATATTATTTGGGGGTCCAGCCATGGAGAAGAGTTTAGACACTAGGAGAAGATAAGGAACACACCCATTCTCAAGAAATCACATTAGGATTCTCTTTTTAACCTGTTCCTTAAAACACTTGTGCTTAGGAAATCTATTGGAGGCAGAAGCTGTCAAGGGTAGCTTAGGGTTAGGGTTAGGGTTAGGGTTAGGGTTAGCTTTAGGGTACGACTTAGTGTACGGGTTCGGGTACGGCGTATGGTATGGGTTAGGGTTAGGGTTAGGGTTAGTTTGAGGGTTAGGGCTTGGTTTAGGGTACGGGTTAGGATTAGGGTACGTGTTCGGGTTAGGGTAGGGGTTAGGGTTAGGGTACGTGTTATGGTTAGGGTACGCGTAAGGGTTAGGGTAGTTATTAAACCTATCCCACTCTCTAGATACCCCTTAGCACGTCAAGGAATATTATTTGGGTGTCCAGCCATGGAGAAGAGTTTAGACACTAGGAGAAGATAAAGAACACACCCATTGTCAAGAAATCACATTAGGATTCTCTTTTTTACCTGTTCCTTAAAACACTAGTGCTTAGGAAATCTATTGGAGGCAGAAGCAGTCAAGGGTTGCTTAGAGTTAGGGTTAGGGTTAGGGTTAGGTTTAGGGTACGGCTTAGGGTACGGGTTCGGTTACGGGTTCGTGTACGGCGTAGGGTATGGGTTAGGGTTATGGTTAGGGTTTGTTTGAAGGTTAGGGCTCGGTTTAGGGCACGGGTTAATATTAGGGTTCGTGTTAGGGTTAGGGTAGGGGTTAGGGTTAGGGTACGCGTTAAGGTTAGGGTAGTTATTAAACCTATCCCACTCTCTAGATACCCCTTAGCACGTCAAGGAATATTATTTGGGGGTCCAGCCATGGAGAAGAGTTTAGACACTAGGAGAAGATAAGGAACACACCCATTATCCTGAAATCACATTAGGATTCTCTTTTTAACCTGTTCCTTAATACACTAGTGCTTAGGAAATCTATTGGAGGCAGAAGCAGTCAAGGGTAGCTTAGGGTTAGGGTTAGGGTTAGGGTTAGGGTTAGGGTACAGCTTAGGGTACGGGTTCGGGTACGGGTTCGGGTACGGCGTAGGGTATGGTTTAGGGTTAGGGTTAGGGTTAATTTGAGGGTTAGGGCTCGGTTTAGGTTACGGGTTAGGATTAGTGTACGTGTTAGGGTTAAGGTAGACGTTAGGGTTAGGGTACGCGTTAGGGTAAGGGTAGTTATTAAACCTATCCCACTCTCTAGATACCCCTTAGCACGTCAAGGAATATTATTTGGGGGTCCAGCCATGGAGAAGAGTTTAGACACTAGGAGAAGATAAGGAACACACCCATTATCAAGAAATCACATTAGGATTCTCTTTTTAACCTGTTCCTTAAAACACTAGTGCTTAGGAAATCTATTGGAGGCAGAAGCAGTCAAGGGTAGCGTAGGGTTAGGGTTAGGGTTAGGTTACGGCTTAGGGTACGGTTTCGGGTACGGGTTCGGGTACGGGTTTGGGTATGGCGTAGGATATGGGTTAGGGTTAGGGATAGGGTTAGTTTGAGGGTTAGGGCTCGGTTTAGGGTACGGGTTAGGATTAGGGTACGTGTTAGGGTTAGGGTAGGGGTTAGGGTTAGGGTACGCGTTAGGGTTAGGGTAGTTATTAAACCTATCCCACTCTCTAGATACCCCTTAGCACGTCAAGGAATATTATTTGGGTGTCCAGCCATGGAGAAGACTTTAGACACTAGGAGAAGATAAGGAACACACCCATTATCAAGAAATCACATTAGGATTCTCTTTTTTACCTGTTTCTTAAAACACTAGTGCTTAGGAAATCTATTGGAGGCAGAAGCAGTCAAGGGTAGCTTAGGGTTAGGGTTAGGGTTAGGGCTAGAGTTAGGGTACGGCATAGGGTACGGGTTCGGGTACGGGTTCGTGTACGGCGTAGGGTATGGGTTAGAGTTAGGGTTAGGGTTAGTTTGAAGGTTAGGGCTCGGTTTAGGTTTCGGCTTAGGATTAGGGTACGTGTTAGGGTTAGGGTAGGGGTTAGGGTTATGTTACGCGTTAGGGTTAGGGTAGTTATTAAACCTATCCCACTCTCTAGATACCCCTTAGCACGTCAAGGAATATTATTTGGGGGTCCAGCCATGGAGAAGAGTTTAGACACTAGGAGAAGATAAGGAACACACCCATTATCAAGAAATCACATTAGGATTCTCTTTTTAACCTGTTCCTTAAAACACTTGTGCTTAGGAAATCTATTGGAGGCAGAAGCAGTCAAGGGTAGCTTAGGGTTAGGGTTAGGGTTAGGGTTAGGGTTAGCTTTAGGGTACGACTTAGTGTACGGGTTCGGGTACGGGTTCGGGTACGGAGTATGGTATGGGTTAGGGTTAGGGTTAGGGTTAGTTTGAGGGTTAGGGCTTGGTTTAGGGTACGGGTTAGGATTAGGGTACGTGTTAGGGTTAGGGTAGGGGTTAGGGTTAGGGTACGCGTTAGGGTTAGGGTAGTTATTAAACCTATCCCACTCTCTAGATACCCCTTAGCACGTCAAGGAATATTATTTGGGTGTCCAGCCATGGAGCAGAGTTTAGACACTAGGAGAAGATAAGGAACACACCCATTATCAAGAAATCACATTAGGATTCTCTTTTTTACCTGTTCCTTAAAACACTAGTGCTTAGGAAATCTATTGGAGGCAGAAGCAGTAAGGGTAGCTTAGGGTTAGGGTTAGGGTTAGGGTTAGGGTTAGGTTTAGGGTACGGCTTAGGGTACGGGTTCGGGTACGGGTTCGTGTACGGCGTAGGGTATGGGTTAGGGTTAGGGTTAGGGTTAGTTTGAAGGTTAGGGCTCGGTTTAGGGCACGGGTTAATATTAGGGTTCGTGTTAGGGTTAGGGTAGGGGTTAGGGTTAGGGTACGCGTTAAGGTTAGGGTAGTTATTAAACGTATCCCACTCTCTAGATACCCCTTAGCACGTCAAGGAATATTATTTGGGGGTCCAGCCATGGAGAAGAGTTTAGACACTAGGAGAAGATAAGGAACACACCCATTATCCTGAAATCACATTAGGATTCTCTTTTTAACCTGTTCCTTAAAACACTAGTGCTTAGGAAATCTATTGGAGGCAGAAGCAGTAAGGGTAGCTTAGGGTTAGGGTTAGGGTTAGGGTTAGGGTTAGGGTACGGCTTAGGGTACGGGTTCGGGTACGGGTTCGCGTACGGCGTAGGGTATGGGTTAGGGTTAGGGTTAGGGTTAGTTTGAAGGTTAGGGGTCGGTTTAGGGCACGGGTTAGGATTAGGGTTCGTGTTAGGGTTAGGGTAGGGGTTAGGGTTAGGGTACGCGTTAAGCTTAGGGTAGTTATTAAACCTATCCCACTCTCTAGATACCCCTTAGCACGTCAAGGAATATTATTTGGGGGTCCAGCCATGGAGAAGAGTTTAGACACTAGGAGAAGATAAGGAACACACCCATTATCAAGAAATCACATTAGGATTCTCTTTTTAACCTGTTCCTTAATACACTAGTGCTTAGGAAATCTATTGGAGGCAGAAGCAGTCAAGGGTAGCTTAGGGTTAGGTTTAGGGTTAGGGTTAGGTTTAGGGTACGGCTTAGGTTACGGGTTCGGGTACGGGTTCGTGTACGGCGTAGGGTATGGGTTAGGGTTAGGGTTAGGGTTAGTTTGAAGGTTAGGGCTCGGTTTAGGGCACGGGTTAATATTAGGGTTCGTGTTAGGGTTAGGGTAGGGGTTAGGGTTAGGGTACGCGTTAAGGTTAGGGTAGTTATTAAACCTATCCCACTCTCTAGATACCCCTTAGCACGTCAAGGAATATTATTTGGGGGTCCAGCCATGGAGAAGAGTTTAGACACTAGGAGAAGATAAGGAACACATCCATTATCCTGAAATCACATTAGGATTCTCTTTTTAACCTGTTCCTTAAAACACTAGTGCTTAGGAAATCTATTGGAGGCAGAAGCAGTCAAGGGTAGCTTAGGGTTAGGGTTAGGGTTAGGGTTAGGGTTAGGGTACGGCTTAGGGTACGGGTTCGGGTACGGGTTCGCGTACGGCGTAGGGTATGGGTTAGGGTTAGTGTTAGGGTTAGTTTGAAGGTTAGGGCTCGGTTTAGGGCACGGGTTAGGATTAGGGTTCGTGTTAGGGTTAGGGTAGGGGTTAGGGTTAGGTTACGCGTTAAGCTTAGGGTAGTTATTAAACCTATCCCACTCTCTAGATACCCCTTAGCACGTCAAGGAATATTATTTGGGGGTCCAGCCATGGAGAAGAGTTTAGACACTAGGAGAAGATAAGGAACACACCCATTATCAAGAAATCACATTAGGATTCTCTTTTTAACCTGTTCCTTAAAACACTAGTGCTTAGGAAATCTATTTGAGGCAGAAGCAGTCAAGGGTAGCTTAGGGTTAGGGTTAGGGTTATTGTTAGGGTAAGGCTTAGGGTACGGGTTCGGGTACGGCATAGGGTATGGGTTAGGGTTAGGGTTAGGGTTAGTTTGAGGGTTAGGGCTCGGTTTAGGGTACGTGTTAGGATTAGGGTACGTGTTAGGGTTAGGGTACGCGTTAGGGTTAGGGTAGTTATTAAACCTATCCCACTCTCTAGATACCCCTTAGCACGTCAAGGAATATTATTTGGGGGTCCAGCCATGGAGAAGAGTTTAGACACTAGGAGAAGATAAGGAACACACCCATTATCCTGAAATCACAATAGGATTCTCTTTTTAACCTGTTCTTTAATACACTAGTGCTTAGGAAATCTATTGGAGGCAGAAGCAGTCAAGGGTAGCTTAGGGTTAGGGTTAGGGTTAGGGTTAGGGTTAGGGTACGGCTTAGGGTACGGGTTCGGGTACGGGTTCGGGTACGGCGTAGGGTATGGTTTATGGTTAGTGTTAGGGTTAGTTTGAGGGTTAGGGCTCGGTTTAGGTTACGGGTTAGGATTAGGGTACGTGTTAGGGTTAGGTTAGGGGTTAGGGTTAGGGCACGCGTTAGGGTTAGGGTAGTTATTAAACCTATTCCACTCTCTAGATACCCCTTAGCACGTCAAGGAATATTATTTGGGTGTCCAGCCATGGAGAAGAGTTTAGACACTAGGAGAAGATAAGGAAGACACCCATTATCAAGAAATCACATTAGGATTCTCTTTTTAACCTGTTCCTTAAAACACTAGTGCTTAGGAAATCTATTGGAGGCAGAAGCAGCAAAGGGTAGCTTAGGGTTAGGGTTCGGGTTAGGGTTAGGGTTAGGGTTAGGGTACGGCTTAGGGTACGGGTTCGTGTACGGGTTCGTGTACGGCGTAGGGTTAGGGTTAGGGTTAGGGTTAGTTTGAGGGTTAGGGCTCGGTTTAGGGTACGGGGTGGGATAAGGGTACGTGTTAGGGTTATGATAGGGGTGAGGGTTAGGGTACGCGTTAGGGTTACGTTAGTTATTAAACCTATCCCACTCACTAGATACCCCTTAGCACGTCAAGGAATATTATTTGGGGGTCCAGCCATGGAGAAGAGTTTAGACACTAGGAGAAGATAAGGAACACACCCATTATCAAGAAATCACATTAGGATTCTCTTTTTAACCTGTTCCTTAAAACACTAGTGCTTAGGAAATCTATTGGAGGCAGAAGCAGTCAAGGGTAGCTTAGGTTTAGGGTTAGGGTTAGGGTTAGGGTTAGCTTTAGGGTACGGCTTAGGGTACGGTTTCGGGTACGGGTTCGGATACGGCGTATGGTATGGGTTAGTGTTAGGGTTAGGGTTAGTTTGAGGGTTAGGGCTTGGTTTAGGGTACGGGTTAGGATTAGGGTACGTGTTCGGGTTAGGGTAGGGGTTAGGGTTAGGGTACGTGTTAGGGTTAGGGTACGCGTTAGGGTTAGGGTAGTTATTAAACCTATCCCACTCTCTAGATACCCCTTAGCACGTCAAGGAATATTATTTGGGGGTCCAGCCATGGAGAAGAGTTTAGACACTAGGAGAAGATAAGGAACACACCCATTATCCTGAAATCACATTAGGATTCTCTTTTTAACCTGTTCCTAAATACAATAGTGCTTAGGAAGTCTATTGGAGGCAGAAGCAGTCAAGGGTAGCTTAGGGTTAGGGTTAGGGTTAGGGCTAGAGTTAGGGTACGGCATAGGGTACGGGTTCGGGTACGGGTTCGTGTACGGCGTAGGGTATGGGTTAGAGTTAGGGTTAGGGTTAGTTTGAAGGTTAGGGCTCGGTTTAGGTTTCGGCTTAGGATTAGGGTACGTGTTAGGGTTAGGGTAGGGGTTAGGGTTATGGTACGCGTTAGGGTTATGGTAGTTATTAAACCTATCCCACTCTCTAGATACCCCTTAGCACGTCAAGGAATATTATTTGGGGGTCCAGCCATGGAGAAGAGTTTAGACACTAGGAGAAGATAAGGAACACACCCATTCTCAAGAAATCACATTAGGATTCTCTTTTTAACCTGTTCCTTAAAACACTTGTGCTTAGGAAATCTATTGGAGGCAGAAGCTGTCAAGGGTAGCTTAGGGTTAGGGTTAGGGTTAGGGTTAGGGTTAGCTTTAGGGTACGACTTAGTGTACGGGTTCGGGTACGGCGTATGGTATGGGTTAGGGTTAGGGTTAGGGTTAGTTTGAGGGTTAGGGCTTGGTTTAGGGTACGGGTTAGGATTAGGGTACGTGTTCGGGTTAGGGTAGGGGTTAGGGTTAGGGTACGTGTTATGGTTAGGGTACGCGTAAGGGTTAGGGTAGTTATTAAACCTATCCCACTCTCTAGATACCCCTTAGCACGTCAAGGAATATTATTTGGGTGTCCAGCCATGGAGAAGAGTTTAGACACTAGGAGAAGATAAAGAACACACCCATTGTCAAGAAATCACATTAGGATTCTCTTTTTTACCTGTTCCTTAAAACACTAGTGCTTAGGAAATCTATTGGAGGCAGAAGCAGTCAAGGGTTGCTTAGAGTTAGGGTTAGGGTTAGGGTTAGGTTTAGGGTACGGCTTAGGGTACGGGTTCGGTTACGGGTTCGTGTACGGCGTAGGGTATGGGTTAGGGTTATGGTTAGGGTTTGTTTGAAGGTTAGGTCTCGGTTTAGGGCACGGGTTAATATTAGGGTTCGTGTTAGGGTTAGGGTAGGGGTTAGGGTTAGGGTACGCGTTAAGGTTAGGGTAGTTATTAAACCTATCCCACTCTCTAGATACCCCTTAGCACGTCAAGGAATATTATTTGGGGGTCCAGCCATGGAGAAGAGTTTAGACACTAGGAGAAGATAAGGAACACACCCATTATCCTGAAATCACATTAGGATTCTCTTTTTAACCTGTTCCTTAATACACTAGTGCTTAGGAAATCTATTGGAGGCAGAAGCAGTCAAGGGTAGCTTAGGGTTAGGGTTAGGGTTAGGGTTAGGGTTAGGGTACAGCTTAGGGTACGGGTTCGGGTACGGGTTCGGGTACGGCGTAGGGTATGGTTTAGGGTTAGGGTTAGGGTTAATTTGAGGGTTAGGGCTCGGTTTAGGTTACGGGTTAGGATTAGTGTACGTGTTAGGGTTAAGGTAGACGTTAGGGTTAGGGTACGCGTTAGGGTAAGGGTAGTTATTAAACCTATCCCACTCTCTAGATACCCCTTAGCACGTCAAGGAATATTATTTGGGGGTCCAGCCATGGAGAAGAGTTTAGACACTAGGAGAAGATAAGGAACACACCCATTATCAAGAAATCACATTAGGATTCTCTTTTTAACCTGTTCCTTAAAACACTAGTGCTTAGGAAATCTATTGGAGGCAGAAGCAGTCAAGGGTAGCGTAGGGTTAGGGTTAGGGTTAGGTTACGGCTTAGGGTACGGTTTCGGGTACGGGTTCGGGTACGGGTTTGGGTATGGCGTAGGATATGGGTTAGGGTTAGGGATAGGGTTAGTTTGAGGGTTAGGGCTCGGTTTAGGGTACGGGTTAGGATTAGGGTACGTGTTAGGGTTAGGGTAGGGGTTAGGGTTAGGGTACGCGTTAGGGTTAGGGTAGTTATTAAACCTATCCCACTCTCTAGATACCCCTTAGCACGTCAAGGAATATTATTTGGGTGTCCAGCCATGGAGAACACTTTAGACACTAGGAGAAGATAAGGAACACACCCATTATCAAGAAATCACATTAGGATTCTCTTTTTTACCTGTTTCTTAAAACACTAGTGCTTAGGAAATCTATTGGAGGCAGAAGCAGTCAAGGGTAGCTTAGGGTTAGGGTTAGGGTTAGGGCTAGAGTTAGGGTACGGCATAGGGTACGGGTTCGGGTACGGGTTCGTGTACGGCGTAGGGTATGGGTTAGAGTTAGGGTTAGGGTTAGTTTGAAGGTTAGGGCTCGGTTTAGGTTTCGGCTTAGGATTAGGGTACGTGTTAGGGTTAGGGTAGGGGTTAGGGTTATGTTACGCGTTAGGGTTAGGGTAGTTATTAAACCTATCCCACTCTCTAGATACCCCTTAGCACGTCAAGGAATATTATTTGGGGGTCCAGCCATGGAGAAGAGTTTAGACACTAGGAGAAGATAAGGAACACACCCATTATCAAGAAATCACATTAGGATTCTCTTTTTAACCTGTTCCTTAAAACACTTGTGCTTAGGAAATCTATTGGAGGCAGAAGCAGTCAAGGGTAGCTTAGGGTTAGGGTTAGGGTTAGGGTTAGGGTTAGGTTTAGGGTACGGCTTAGGGTACGGGTTCGGGTACGGGTTCGTGTACGGCGTAGGGTATGGGTTAGGGTTAGGGTTAGGGTTAGTTTGAAGGTTAGGGCTCGGTTTAGGGCACGGGTTAATATTAGGGTTCGTGTTAGGGTTAGGGTAGGGGTTAGGGTTAGGGTACGCGTTAAGGTTAGGGTAGTTATTAAACGTATCCCACTCTCTAGATACCCCTTAGCACGTCAAGGAATATTATTTGGGGGTCCAGCCATGGAGAAGAGTTTAGACACTAGGAGAAGATAAGGAACACACCCATTATCCTGAAATCACATTAGGATTCTCTTTTTAACCTGTTCCTTAAAACACTAGTGCTTAGGAAATCTATTGGAGGCAGAAGCAGTAAGGGTAGCTTAGGGTTAGGGTTAGGGTTAGGGTTAGGGTTAGGGTACGGCTTAGGGTACGGGTTCGGGTACGGGTTCGCGTACGGCGTAGGGTATGGGTTAGGGTTAGGGTTAGGGTTAGTTTGAAGGTTAGGGGTCGGTTTAGGGCACGGGTTAGGATTAGGGTTCGTGTTAGGGTTAGGGTAGGGGTTAGGGTTAGGGTACGCGTTAAGCTTAGGGTAGTTATTAAACCTATCCCACTCTCTAGATACCCCTTAGCACGTCAAGGAATATTATTTGGGGGTCCAGCCATGGAGAAGAGTTTAGACACTAGGAGAAGATAAGGAACACACCCATTATCAAGAAATCACATTAGGATTCTCTTTTTAACCTGTTCCTTAATACACTAGTGCTTAGGAAATCTATTGGAGGCAGAAGCAGTCAAGGGTAGCTTAGGGTTAGGTTTAGGGTTAGGGTTAGGTTTAGGGTACGGCTTAGGTTACGGGTTCGGGTACGGGTTCGTGTACGGCGTAGGGTATGGGTTAGGGTTAGGGTTAGGGTTAGTTTGAAGGTTAGGGCTCGGTTTAGGGCACGGGTTAATATTAGGGTTCGTGTTAGGGTTAGGGTAGGGGTTAGGGTTAGGGTACGCGTTAAGGTTAGGGTAGTTATTAAACCTATCCCACTCTCTAGATACCCCTTAGCACGTCAAGGAATATTATTTGGGGGTCCAGCCATGGAGAAGAGTTTAGACACTAGGAGAAGATAAGGAACACATCCATTATCCTGAAATCACATTAGGATTCTCTTTTTAACCTGTTCCTTAAAACACTAGTGCTTAGGAAATCTATTGGAGGCAGAAGCAGTCAAGGGTAGCTTAGGGTTAGGGTTAGGGTTAGGGTTAGGGTTAGGGTACGGCTTAGGGTACGGGTTCGGGTACGGGTTCGCGTACGGCGTAGGGTATGGGTTAGGGTTAGTGTTAGGGTTAGTTTGAAGGTTAGGGCTCGGTTTAGGGCACGGGTTAGGATTAGGGTTCGTGTTAGGGTTAGGGTAGGGGTTAGGGTTAGGTTACGCGTTAAGCTTAGGGTAGTTATTAAACCTATCCCACTCTCTAGATACCCCTTAGCACGTCAAGGAATATTATTTGGGGGTCCAGCCATGGAGAAGAGTTTAGACACTAGGAGAAGATAAGGAACACACCCATTATCAAGAAATCACATTAGGATTCTCTTTTTAACCTGTTCCTTAAAACACTAGTGCTTAGGAAATCTATTTGAGGCAGAAGCAGTCAAGGGTAGCTTAGGGTTAGGGTTAGGGTTATTGTTAGGGTAAGGCTTAGGGTACGGGTTCGGGTACGGCATAGGGTATGGGTTAGGGTTAGGGTTAGGGTTAGTTTGAGGGTTAGGGCTCGGTTTAGGGTACGTGTTAGGATTAGGGTACGTGTTAGGGTTAGGGTACGCGTTAGGGTTAGGGTAGTTATTAAACCTATCCCACTCTCTAGATACCCCTTAGCACGTCAAGGAATATTATTTGGGGGTCCAGCCATGGAGAAGAGTTTAGACACTAGGAGAAGATAAGGAACACACCCATTATCCTGAAATCACAATAGGATTCTCTTTTTAACCTGTTCTTTAATACACTAGTGCTTAGGAAATCTATTGGAGGCAGAAGCAGTCAAGGGTAGCTTAGGGTTAGGGTTAGGGTTAGGGTTAGGGTTAGGGTACGGCTTAGGGTACGGGTTCGGGTACGGGTTCGGGTACGGCGTAGGGTATGGTTTATGGTTAGTGTTAGGGTTAGTTTGAGGGTTAGGGCTCGGTTTAGGTTACGGGTTAGGATTAGGGTACGTGTTAGGGTTAGGTTAGGGGTTAGGGTTAGGGCACGCGTTAGGGTTAGGGTAGTTATTAAACCTATTCCACTCTCTAGATACCCCTTAGCACGTCAAGGAATATTATTTGGGTGTCCAGCCATGGAGAAGAGTTTAGACACTAGGAGAAGATAAGGAAGACACCCATTATCAAGAAATCACATTAGGATTCTCTTTTTAACCTGTTCCTTAAAACACTAGTGCTTAGGAAATCTATTGGAGGCAGAAGCAGCAAAGGGTAGCTTAGGGTTAGGGTTCGGGTTAGGGTTAGGGTTAGGGTTAGGGTACGGCTTAGGGTACGGGTTCGTGTACGGGTTCGTGTACGGCGTAGGGTTAGGGTTAGGGTTAGGGTTAGTTTGAGGGTTAGGGCTCGGTTTAGGGTACGGGGTGGGATAAGGGTACGTGTTAGGGTTATGATAGGGGTGAGGGTTAGGGTACGCGTTAGGGTTACGTTAGTTATTAAACCTATCCCACTCACTAGATACCCCTTAGCACGTCAAGGAATATTATTTGGGGGTCCAGCCATGGAGAAGAGTTTAGACACTAGGAGAAGATAAGGAACACACCCATTATCAAGAAATCACATTAGGATTCTCTTTTTAACCTGTTCCTTAAAACACTAGTGCTTAGGAAATCTATTGGAGGCAGAAGCAGTCAAGGGTAGCTTAGGGTTAGGGTTAGGGTTAGGGTACGGCTTAGGGTACGGCTTAGGGTACGGGTTCGGGTACGGGTTCGGGTACGGCGTATGGTATGGGTTAGGGTTAGGGTTAGGGTTAGTTTGAGGGTTAGGGCTTGGTTTAGGGTACGGGTTAGGATTAGGGTACGTGTTCGGGTTAGGGTAGGGGTTAGGGTTAGGGTACGTGTTAGGGTTAGGGTACGCGTTAGGGTAAGGGTAGTTATTAAACCTATCCCACTCTCTAGATACCCCTTAGCACGTCAAGGAATATTATTTGGGGGTACAGCCATAGAGAAGAGTTTAGACACTAGGAGAAGATAAGGAACACACCCATTATCAAGAAATCACATTAGGATTCTCTTTTTAACCTGTTCCTTAAAACACTAGTGCTTAGGAAATCTATTTGAGGCAGAAGCAGTCAAGGGTAGCTTAGGGTTAGGGTTAGGGTTAGTGTTAGGGTACGGGTTTGGGTACGGGTTCGGGTACGGCGTAGGGTATGGGTTAGGGTTAGGGTTAGGGTTAGTTTGAGGGTTCGGGCTCGGTTTAGGTTACGGGTTAGGATTAGGGTTCGTGTTAGGGTTAGGGTAGGGGTTAGGGTTAGGGTACGCGTTAGGGTTAGGGTAGTTATTAAACCTATTCCACTCTCTAGATACCCCTTAGCACGTCAAGGAATATTATTTGGGGGTCCAGCCATGGAGAAGAGTTTAGACACTAGGAGAAGGTAAGGAACACACCCATTATCAAGAAATCACATTAGGATTCTCTTTTTAACCTGTTCCTTAAAACATTAGTGCTTAGGAAATCTATTGGAGGCAGAAGCAGTCAAGGGTAGCTTAGGGTTAGGGTTAGGGTTAGGGCTAGGGTTAGGACACGGCTTAGGGTCCGGGTTCGGGTACGGGTTCGTGTACGGCGTAGGGTATGGGTTTGGGTTAGGGTTAGGGTTAGTTTGAAGGTTAGGGCTCGGTTTAGGGTACGGGTTAGGATTAGGGTTCGTGTTAGGGTTAGGGTAGGGGTTAGGGTTAGGGTACGCGTTAGGGTTAGGGTAGTTATTAAACCTATCCCACTCTCTAGATACCCCTTAGCACGTCAAGGAATATTATTTGGGGGTCCAGCCATGGAGAAGAGTTTAGACACTAGGAGAAGATAAGGAACACACCCATTATCCTGAAATCACATTAGGATTCTCTTTTTAACCTGTTCCTTAATACAATAGTGCTTAGGAAGTCTATTGGAGGCAGAAGCAGTCAAGGGTAGCTTAGGGTTAGGGTTACGGATAGGGTTAGGGTTAGGGTACGGCTTAGGGTACGGGTTCGGGTACGGGTTCGTGTACGGCGTAGGGTATGGGTTAGGGTTAGGGTTAGGGTTAGTTTGAAGGTTAGGGCTCGGTTTAGGGTACGGGTTAGGATTAGGGTACGTGTTAGGGTTAGGGTAGGGGTTAGGGTTAGGGTACGCGTTAGGGTTAGGGTAGTTATTAAACCTATCCCACTCTCTAGATACCCCTTAGCACGTCAAGGAATATTATTTGGGGGTCCAGCCATGGAGAAGAGTTTAGACAGTAGGAGAAGATAAGGAACACACCCATTATCCTGAAATCACATTAGGATTCTCTTTTTAACCTGTTCCTTAAAACACTAGTGCTTAGGAAATCTATTGGAGGCAGAAGCAGTCAAGGGTAGCTTAGGGTTAGGGTTAGGGTTAGGGTTAGGGTTAGCTTTAGGGTACAGCTTAGGGTACGGGTTCGGGTACGGGTTCGGGTACGGCATAGGGTATGGGTTAGGGTTAGGGTTAGTTTGAGGGTTAGGGCTCGGTTTAGGGTACGGGTTAGATTTAGGGTATGTGTTAGGGTTAGGGTACGCGTTAGGGTTAGGGTAGTTATTAAACCTATCCCACTCGCTACATGCCCCTTAGCACGTCAAGGAATATTATTTGGGTGTCCAGCCATGGAGAAGAGTTTAGACACTAGGAGAAGATAAGGAACACACCCATTATCAAGAAATCACATTAGGATTCTCTTTTTAACCTGTTCCTTAAAACACTAGTGCTTAGGAAATCTATTGGAGGCAGAAGCAGTCAAGGGTAGCTTAGGGTTAGGGTTTGGGTTAGGATACGGCTTAGGGTACGGGTTCGGGTACGGGTTTGGGTATGGCGTAGGATATGGGTTAGGGTTAGGGTTAGGGTTAGTTTGAGGGTTAGGGCTCGGTTTAGGGTACGGGTTAGGATTAGGGTACGTGTTAGGTTTAGGGTAGGGGTTAGGGTTAGGGTACGCGTTAGGGTTAGGGTAGTTATTAAACCTATCCCACTCCCTAGATGCCCCTTAGCACGTCAAGGAATATTATTTGGGGGACCAGCCATGGAGAAGAGTTTAGACACTAGGAGAAGATAAGGAACACACCCATTATCAAGAAATCACATTAGGATTCTCTTTTTAACCTGTTCCTTAAAACACTAGTGCTTAGGAAATCTATTGGAGGCAGAAGCAGTCAAGGGTAGCTTAGGGTTAGGGTTAGGGTTAGGGTTAGGGTTAGGGTTAGGGTACGGGTACGGGTTCGGGTACGGGTTCGTGTACGGCGTAGGGTATGGGTTAGGGTTAGGGTTAGGGTTAGTTTGAAGGTTAGGGCTCGGTTTAGGGTACGGGTTAGGATTAGGGTTCGTGTTAGGGTTAGGGTAGGGGTTAGGGTTAGGGTACGCGTTAGGGTTAGGGTAGTTATTAAACCTATCCCACTCTCTAGATACCCCTTAGCACGTCAAGGAATATTATTTGGGGGTCCAGCCATGGAGAAGAGTTTAGACACTAGGAGAAGGTAAGGAACACACCCATTATCAAGAAATCACATTAGGATTCTCTTTTTAACCTGTTCCTTAAAACACTAGTGCTTAGGAAATCTATTGGAGGCAGAAGCAGTCAAGGGTAGCTTAGGGTTAGGGTTAGGGTTAGGGCTAGGGTTAGGACACGGCTTAGGGTACGGGTTCGGGTACGGGTTCGTGTACGGCGTAGGGTATGGGTTTGGGTTAGGGTTAGGGTTAGTTTGAAGGTTAGGGCTCGGTTTAGGGTACGGGTTAGGATTAGGGTTCGTGTTAGGGTTAGGGTAGTTATTAAACCTATCCCACTCTCTAGATACCCCTTAGCACGTCAAGGAATATTATTTGGGGGTCCAGCCATGGAGAAGAGTTTAGACACTAGGAGAAGATAAGGAACACACCCATTATCCTGAAATCACATTAGGATTCTCTTTTAAACCTGTTCCTTAATACAATAGTGCTTAGGAAGTCTATTGGAGGCAGAAGCAGTCAAGGGTAGCTTAGGGTTAGGGTTACGGTTAGGGTTAGGGTTAGGGTACGGCTTAGGGTACGGGTTCGGGTACGGGTTCGTGTACGGCGTAGGGTATGGGTTAGGGTTAGGGTTAGGGTTAGTTTGAAGTTTAGGGCTCGGTTTAGGGTACGGGTTAGGATTAGGGTTCGTGTTAGGGTTAGGGTAGGGGATAGGGTTAGGGTACGCGTTAGGGTTAGGGTAGTTATTAAACCTATCCCACTCCCTAGATACCCCTTAGCACGTCAAGGAATATTATTTGGGGGTCCAGCCATGGAGAAGAGTTTAGACAGTAGGAGAAGATAAGGAACACACCCATTATCCTGAAATCACATTAGGATTCTCTTTTTAACCTGTTCCTTAAAACACTAGTGCTTAGGAAATCTATTGGAGGCAGAAGCAGTCAAGGGTAGCTTAGGGTTAGGGTTAGGGTTAGGGTTAGGGTTAGCTTTAGGGTACAGCTTAGGGTACGGGTTCGGGTACGGGTTCGGGTACGGCATAGGGTATGGGTTAGGGTTAGGGTTAGTTTGAGGGTTAGGGCTCGGTTTAGGGTACGGGTTAGATTTAGGGTATGTGTTAGGGTTAGGGTACGCGTTAGGGTTAGGGTAGTTATTAAACCTATCCCACTCGCTACATGCCCCTTAGCACGTCAAGGAATATTATTTGGGTGTCCAGCCATGGAGAAGAGTTTAGACACTAGGAGAAGATAAGGAACACACCCATTATCAAGAAATCACATTAGGATTCTCTTTTTAACCTGTTCCTTAAAACACTAGTGCTTAGGAAATCTATTGGAGGCAGAAGCAGTCAAGGGTAGCTTAGGGTTAGGGTTTGGGTTAGGATACGGCTTAGGGTACGGGTTCGGGTACGGGTTTGGGTATGGCGTAGGATATGGGTTAGGGTTAGGGTTAGGGTTAGTTTGAGGGTTAGGGCTCGGTTTAGGGTACGGGTTAGGATTAGGGTACGTGTTAGGTTTAGGGTAGGGGTTAGGGTTAGGGTACGCATTAGGGTTAGGGTAGTTATTAAACCTATCCCACTCCCTAGATGCCCCTTAGCACGTCAAGGAATATTATTTGGGGGACCAGCCATGGAGAAGAGTTTAGACACTAGGAGAAGATAAGGAACACACCCATTATCAAGAAATCACATTAGGATTCTCTTTTTAACCTGTTCCTTAAAACACTAGTGCTTAGGAAATCTATTGGAGGCAGAAGCAGTCAAGGGTAGCTTAGGGTTAGGGTTAGGGTTAGGGTTAGGGTTAGGGTTACGGTACGGGTACGGGTTCGGGTACGGGTTCGTGTACGGCGTAGGGTATGGGTTAGGGTTAGGGTTAGGGTTAGTTTGAAGGTTAGGGCTCGGTTTAGGGTACGGGTTAGGATTAGGGTTCGTGTTAGGGTTAGGGTAGGGGTTAGGGTTAGGGTACGCGTTAGGGTTAGGGTAGTTATTAAACCTATCCCACTCTCTAGATACCCCTTAGCACGTCAAGGAATATTATTTGGGGGTCCAGCCATGGAGAAGAGTTTAGACACTAGGAGAAGGTAAGGAACACACCCATTATCAAGAAATCACATTAGGATTCTCTTTTTAACCTGTTCCTTAAAACACTAGTGCTTAGGAAATCTATTGGAGGCAGAAGCAGTCAAGGGTAGCTTAGGGTTAGGGTTAGGGTTAGGGCTAGGGTTAGGACACGGCTTAGGGTACGGGTTCGGGTACGGGTTCGTGTACGGCGTAGGGTATGGGTTTGGGTTAGGGTTAGGGTTAGTTTGAAGGTTAGGGCTCGGTTTAGGGTACGGGTTAGGATTAGGGTTCGTGTTAGGGTTAGGGTAGTTATTAAACCTATCCCACTCTCTAGATACCCCTTAGCACGTCAAGGAATATTATTTGGGGGTCCAGCCATGGAGAAGAGTTTAGACACTAGGAGAAGATAAGGAACACACCCATTATCCTGAAATCACATTAGGATTCTCTTTTTAACCTGTTCCTTAATACAATAGTGCTTAGGAAGTCTATTGGAGGCAGAAGCAGTCAAGGGTAGCTTAGGGTTAGGGTTACGGTTAGGGTTAGGGTTAGGGTACGGCTTAGGGTACGGGTTCGGGTACGGGTTCGTGTACGGCGTAGGGTATGGGTTAGGGTTAGGGTTAGGGTTAGTTTGAAGGTTAGGGCTCGGTTTAGGGTACGGGTTAGGATTAGGGTTCGTGTTAGGGTTAGGGTAGGGGATAGGGTTAGGGTACGCGTTAGGGTTAGGGTAGTTATTAAACCTATCCCACTCCCTAGATACCCCTTAGCACGTCAAGGAATATTATTTGGGGGTCCAGCCATGGAGAAGAGTTTAGACAGTAGGAGAAGATAAGGAACACACCCATTATCCTGAAATCACATTAGGATTCTCTTTTTAACCTGTTCCTTAAAACACTAGTGCTTAGGAAATCTATTGGAGGCAGAAGCAGTCAAGGGTAGCTTAGGGTTAGGGTTAGGGTTAGGGTTAGGGTTAGCTTTAGGGTACAGCTTAGGGTACGGGTTCGGGTACGGGTTCGGGTACGGCATAGGGTATGGGTTAGGGTTAGGGTTAGTTTGAGGGTTAGGGCTCGGTTTAGGGTACGGGTTAGATTTAGGGTATGTGTTAGGGTTAGGGTACGCGTTAGGGTTAGGGTAGTTATTAAACCTATCCCACTCGCTACATGCCCCTTAGCACGTCAAGGAATATTATTTGGGTGTCCAGCCATGGAGAAGAGTTTAGACACTAGGAGAAGATAAGGAACACACCCATTATCAAGAAATCACATTAGGATTCTCTTTTTAACCTGTTCCTTAAAACACTAGTGCTTAGGAAATCTATTGGAGGCAGAAGCAGTCAAGGGTAGCTTAGGGTTAGGGTTTGGGTTAGGATACGGCTTAGGGTACGGGTTCGGGTACGGGTTTGGGTATGGCGTAGGATATGGGTTAGGGTTAGGGTTAGGGTTAGTTTGAGGGTTAGGGCTCGGTTTAGGGTACGGGTTAGGATTAGGGTACGTGTTAGGTTTAGGGTAGGGGTTAGGGTTAGGGTACGCGTTAGGGTTAGGGTAGTTATTAAACCTATCCCACTCCCTAGATGCCCCTTAGCACGTCAAGGAATATTATTTGGGGGACCAGCCATGGAGAAGAGTTTAGACACTAGGAGAAGATAAGGAACACACCCATTATCAAGAAATCACATTAGGATTCTCTTTTTAACCTGTTCCTTAAAACACTAGTGCTTAGGAAATCTATTGGAGGCAGAAGCAGTCAAGGGTAGCTTAGGGTTAGGGTTAGGGTTAGGGTTAGGGTTAGGGTTAGGGTACGGGTACGGGTTCGGGTACGGGTTCGTGTACGGCGTAGGGTATGGGTTAGGGTTAGGGTTAGGGTTAGTTTGAAGGTTAGGGCTCGGTTTAGGGTACGGGTTAGGATTAGGGTTCGTGTTAGGGTTAGGGTAGGGGTTAGGGTTAGGGTACGCGTTAGGGTTAGGGTAGTTATTAAACCTATCCCACTCTCTAGATACCCCTTAGCACGTCAAGGAATATTATTTGGGGGTCCAGCCATGGAGAAGAGTTTAGACACTAGGAGAAGGTAAGGAACACACCCATTATCAAGAAATCACATTAGGATTCTCTTTTTAACCTGTTCCTTAAAACACTAGTGATTAGGAAATCTATTGGAGGCAGAAGCAGTCAAGGGTAGCTTAGGGTTAGGGTTAGGGTTAGGGCTAGGGTTAGGACACGGCTTAGGGTACGGGTTCGGGTACGGGTTCGTGTACGGCGTAGGGTATGGGTTTGGGTTAGGGTTAGGGTTAGTTTGAAGGTTAGGGCTCGGTTTAGGGTACGGGTTAGGATTAGGGTTCGTGTTAGGGTTAGGGTAGTTATTAAACCTATCCCACTCTCTAGATACCCCTTAGCACGTCAAGGAATATTATTTGGGGGTCCAGCCATGGAGAAGAGTTTAGACACTAGGAGAAGATAAGGAACACACCCATTATCAAGAAATCACATTAGGATTCTCTTTTTAACCTGTTCCTTAAAACACTAGTGCTTAGGAAATCTATTGGAGGCAGAAGCACTCAAGGGTAGCTTAGGGTTAGTGTTAGGGTTAGGGTACGGCTTAGGGTACGGGTTCGGGAACGGGTTCGGGTACGGGTTCGGGTACGGCGTAGGGTATGGGTTAGGTTTAGGGTTAGGGTTAGTTTGAGGGTTAGGGCTCGGTTTAGGTTACGGGTTAGGATTAGTGTACGTGTTAGGGTTAGGGTAGGGGTTAGGGTTAGGGTACGCGTTAGGGTAAGGGTAGTTATTAAACCTATCCCACTCTCTAGATACCCCTTAGCACGTCAAGGAATATTATTTGGGGATCCAGCCATGGAGAATAGTTTAGACACTAGGAGAAGATAAGGAACACACCCATTATCAAGAAATCACATTAGGATTCTCTTTTTAACCTGTTCCTTAAAACACTAGTGCTTAGGAAATCTATTGGAGGCAAAGCAGTCAAGGGTAGCTTAGGGTTAGGGTTAGGGTTATTGTTAGGGTAAGGCTTAGGGTACGGGTTCGGGTACGGCATAGGGTATGGGTTAGGGTTAGGGTTAGGGTTAGTTTGAGGGTTAGGGCTCGGTTTAGGGTACGGGTTAGGATTAGGGTACGTGTTAGGTTTAGGGTAGGGGTAGGGTTAGGGTACGCGTTAGGGTTAGGGTAGTTATTAAACCTATCCCACTCCCTAGATGCCCCTTAGCACGTCAAGGAATATTATTTGGGGGACCAGCCATGGAGAAGAGTTTAGACACTAGGAGAAGATAAGGAACACACCCATTATCAAGAAATCACATTAGGATTCTCTTTTTAACCTGTTCCTTAAAACACTAGTGCTTAGGAAATCTATTGGAGGCAGAAGCAGTCAAGGGTAGCTTAGGGTTAGGGTTAGGGTTAGGGTTAGGGTACGGGTTCGGGTACGGGTTCGTGTACGGCGTAGGGTATGGGTTAGGGTTAGGGTTAGGGTTAGTTTGAAGGTTAGGGCTCGGTTTAGGGTACGGGTTAGGATTAGGGTTCGTGTTAGGGTTAGGGTAGGGGTTAGGGTTAGGGTACGCGTTAGGGTTAGGGTAGTTATTAAACCTATCCCACTCTCTAGATACCCCTTAGCACGTCAAGGAATATTATTTGGGGGTCCAGCCATGGAGAAGAGTTTAGACACTAGGAGAAGGTAAGGAACACACCCATTATCAAGAAATCACATTAGGATTCTCTTTTTAACCTGTTCCTTAAAACACTAGTGCTTAGGAAATCTATTGGAGGCAGAAGCAGTCAAGGGTAGCTTAGGGTTAGGGTTAGGGTTAGGGCTAGGGTTAGGACACGGCTTAGGGTACGGGTTCGGGTACGGGTTCGTGTACGGCGTAGGGTATGGGTTTGGGTTAGGGTTAGGGTTAGTTTGAAGGTTAGGGCTCGGTTTAGGGTACGGGTTAGGATTAGGGTTCGTGTTAGGGTTAGGGGAGGGGTTAGGGTTAGGGTACGCGTTAGGGTTAGGGTAGTTATTAAACCTATCCCACTCTCTAGATACCCCTTAGCACGTCAAGGAATATTATTTGGGGATCCAGCCATGGAGAAGAGTTTAGACACTAGGAGAAGATAAGGAACACACCCATTATCAAGAAATCACATTAGGATTCTCTTTTTAACCTGTTCCTTAAAACACTAGTGCTTAGGAAATCTATTGGAGGCAGAAGCACTCAAGGGTAGCTTAGGGTTAGGGTTAGGGTTAGGGTACGGCTTAGGGTACGGGTTCGGGAACGGGTTCGGGTACGGGTTCGGGTACGGCGTAGGGTATGGGTTAGGTTTAGGGTTAGGGTTTGTTTGAGGGTTAGGGCTCGGTTTAGGTTACGGGTTAGGATTAGTGTACGTGTTAGGGTTAGGGTAGGGGTTAGGGTTAGGGTACGCGTTAGGGTTAGGGTAGTTATTAAACCTATCCCACTATCTAGATACCCCTTAGCACGTCAAGGAATATTATTTGGGGGTCCAGCCATGGAGAATAGATTAGACACTAGGAGAAGATAAGGAACACACCCATTATCAAGAAATCACATTAGGATTCTCTTTTTAACCTGTTCCTTAAAACACTAGTGCTTAGGAAATCTATTGGAGGCAAAGCAGTCAAGGGTAGCTTAGGGTTAGGGTTAGGGTTATTGTTAGGGTAAGGCTTAGGGTACGGGTTCGGGTACGGCATAGGGTATGGGTTAGGGTTAGGGTTAGGGTTAGTTTGAGGGTTAGGGCTCGGTTTAGGGTACGGGTTAGGATTAGGGTACGTGTTAGGTTTAGGGTAGGGGTTAGGGTTAGGGTACGCATTAGGTTTAGGGTAGTTATTAAACCTATCCCACTCCCTAGATGCCCCTTAGCACGTCAAGGAATATTATTTGGGGGACCAGCCATGGAGAAGAGTTTAGACACTAGGAGAAGATAAGGAACACACCCATTATCAAGAAATCACATTAGGATTCTCTTTTTAACCTGTTCCTTAAAACACTAGTGCTAAGGAAATCTATTGGAGGCAGAAGCAGTCAAGGGTAGCTTAGGGTTAGGGTTAGGGTTAGGGTTAGGGTTAGGGTTAGTGTACGGGTTCGGGTACGGGTTCGTGTACGGCGTAGGGTATGGGTTAGGGTTAGGGTTAGGGTTAGTTTGAAGGTTAGGGCTCGGTTTAGGGTACGGGTTAGGATTAGGGTTCGTGTTAGGGTTAGGGTAGGGGTTAGGGTTAGGGTACGCGTTAGGGTTAGGGTAGTTATTAAACCTATCCCACTCTCTAGATACCCCTTAGCACGTCAAGGAATATTATTTGGGGGTCCAGCCATGGAGAAGAGTTTAGACACTAGGAGAAGGTAAGGAACACACCCATTATCAAGAAATCACATTAGGATTCTCTTTTTAACCTGTTCCTTAAAACATTAGTGCTTAGGAAATCTATTGGAGGCAGAAGCAGTCAAGGGTAGCTTAGGGTTAGGGTTAGGGTTAGGGCTAGGGTTAGGACACGGCTTAGGGTACGGGTTCGGGTACGGGTTCGTGTACGGCGTAGGGTATGGGTTTGGGTTAGGGTTAGGGTTAGTTTGAAGGTTAGGGCTCGGTTTAGGGTACGGGTTAGGATTAGGGTTCGTGTTAGGGTTAGGGTAGGGGTTAGGGTTAGGGTACGCGTTAGGGTTAGGGTAGTTATTAAACCTATCCCACTCTCTAGATACCCCTTAGCACGTCAAGGAATATTATTTGGGGGTCCAGCCATGGAGAAGAGTTTAGACACTAGGAGAAGATAAGGAACACACCCATTATCCTGAAATCACATTAGGATTCTCTTTTTAACCTGTTCCTTAATACAATAGTGCTTAGGAAGTCTATTGGAGGCAGAAGCAGTCAAGGGTAGCTTAGGGTTAGGGTTACGGTTAGGGTTAGGGTTAGGGTATGGCTTAGGGTACGGGTTCGGGTACGGGTTCGGGTACGGCGTAGGGTATGGGTTAGGGTTAGGGTTAGGGTTAGTTTGAGGGTTAGGGCTCGGTTTAGGGTACGGGTTAGGATTAGGGTACGTGTTAGGGTTAGGGTAGGGGTTAGGGTTAGGGTACGCGTTAGGGTTAGGGTAGTTATTAAACCTATCCCACTCTCTAGATACCCCTTAGCACGTCAAGGAATATTATTTGGGGGTCCAGCCATGGAGAAGAGTTTAGACACTAGGAGAAGATAAGGAACACACCCATTTTCAAGAAATCACATTAGGATTCTCTTTTTAACCTGTAACTTAAAACACTAGTGCTTAGGAAATCTATTGGAGGCAGAAGCAGTCAAGGGTAGCTTAGGGTTAGGGTTAGGGTTAGGGTACGGCTTAGGGTACGGGTTCGGGTACGGGTTCGGGTACGGGTTCGGGTACGGCGTAGGGTATGGGTTAGGTTTAGGGTTAGGGTTAGTTTGAGGGTTAGGGCTCGGTTTAGGTTACGGGTTAGGATTAGGTTACGTGTTAGGGTTAGGGTAGGGGTTAGGGTTAGGGTACGCGTTAGGATTAGGGTAGTTATTAAACCTATCCCACTCTCTAGATACCACTTAGAACGTCAAGGAATATTATTTGGGGGTCCAGCCATGGAGAAGAGTTTAGACACTAGGAGAAGATAAGGAACACACCCATTATCAAGAAATCACATTAGGATTCTCTTTTTAACCTGTTCCTTAAAACACTAGTGCTTAGGAAATCTATTGGAGGCAGAAGCAGTCAAGGGTAGCTTAGGGTTAGGGTTAGGGTTAGGGTTAGGGTACGGCTTAGGGTACGGGTTCGGGTACGGGTTCGTGTACGGCGTAGGGTATGGGTTAGGGTTAGGGTTAGGGTTAGTTTGAAGGTTAGGGCTCGGTTTAGGGTACGGGTTAGGATTAGGGTTCGTGTTAGGGTTAGGGTAGGGGATAGGGTTAGGGTACGCGTTAGGGATAGGGTAGTTATTAAACCTATCCCACTCCCTAGATACCCCTTAGCACGTCAAGGAATATTATTTGGGGGTCCAGCCATGGAGAAGAGTTTAGACAGTAGGAGAAGATAAGGAACACACCCATTATCCTGAAATCACATTAGGATTCTCTTTTTAACCTGTTCCTTAAAACACTAGTGCTTAGGAAATCTATTGGAGGCAGAAGCAGTCAAGGGTAGCTTAGGGTTAGGGTTAGGGTTAGGGTTAGGGTTAGCTTTAGGGTACAGCTTAGGGTACGGGTTCGGGTACGGGTTCGGGTACGGCATAGGGTATGGGTTAGGGTTAGGGTTAGTTTGAGGGTTAGGGCTCGGTTTAGGGTACGGGTTAGAATTAGGGTACGTGTTAGGGTTAGGGTACGCGTTAGGGTTAGGGTAGTTATTAAACCTATCCCACTCGCTACATGCCCCTTAGCACGTCAAGGAATATTATTTGGGTGTCCAGCCATGGAGAAGAGCTTAGACACTAGGAGAAGATAAGGAACACACCCATTATCAAGAAATCACATTAGGATTCTCTTTTTAACCTGTTCCTTAAAACACTAGTGCTTAGGAAATCTATTGGAGGCAGAAGCAGTCAAGGGTAGCTTAGGGTTAGGGTTAGGTTTAGGGTTAGGGTTAGTTTTAGGGTTAGGGTTAGGGTTAGGGTACGGCTTAGGGTACGGGTTCGGGTACGGGTTCGGGTACGGCGTAGGGTATGGGTTAGGGTTAGGGTTAGGGTTAGTTTGAGGGTTAGGGCTCGGTTTAGGTTACGGGTTAGGAGTAGGGTACGTGTTAGGGTTAGGGTAGGGGTTAGGGTTAGGGTACGCGTTAGGGTTAGGGTAGTTATTAAACCTATCCCACTCTCTAGATACCCCTTAGCACGTCAAGGAATATTATTTGGGGGTCCAGCCATGGAGAAGAGTTTAGACACTAGGAGAAGATAAGGAACACACCCATTATCAAGAAATCACATTAGGATTCTCTTTTTAACCTGTTCCTTAAAACACTAATGCTTAGGAAATCTATTGGAGGCAGAAGCAGTCAAGGGTAGCTTAGGGTTAGGGTTACGGTTAGGGTTAGGGTTAGGGTAATTGTTAGGGTAAGGCTTAGGGTACGGGTTCGGGTACGGCATAGGGTATGGGTTAGGGTTAGGGTTAGGTTTAGTTTGAGGGTTAGGGCTCGGTTTAGGTTACGGGTTAGGAGTAGGGTACGTGTTAGGGTTAGGGTAGGGGTTAGGGTTAGGGTACGCGTTAGGGTTAGGATAGTTATTAAACCTATCCCACTCCCTAGATACCCCTTAGCACGTCAAGGAATATTATTTGGGGGTCCAGCCATGGAGAAGAGTTTAGACACTAGGAGAAGATAAGGAACACACCCATTATCAAGAAATCACATTAGGATTCTCTTTTTAACCTGTTCCTTAAAACACTAGTGTTTAGGAAATCTATTGGAGGCAAAGCAGTCAAGGGTAGCTTAGGGTTAGGGTTAGGGTTATTGTTAGGGTAAGGCTTAGGGTACGGGTTCGGGTACGGCATAGGGTATGGGTTAGGGTTAGGGTTAGGGTTAGTTTGAGGGTTAGGGCTCGGTTTAGGGTACGGGTTAGGATTAGGGTACGTGTTAGGTTTAGGGTAGGGGTAGGGTTAGGGTACGCGTTAGGGTTAGGGTAGTTATTAAACCTATCCCACTCCCTAGATGCCCCTTAGCACGTCAAGGAATATTATTTGGGGGACCAGCCATGGAGAAGAGTTTAGACACTAGGAGAAGATAAGGAACACACCCATTATCAAGAAATCACATTAGGATTCTCTTTTTAACCTGTTCCTTAAAACACTAGTGCTTAGGAAATCTATTGGAGGCAGAAGCAGTCAAGGGTAGCTTAGGGTTAGGGTTAGGGTTAGGGTTAGGGTACGGGTTCGGGTACGGGTTCGTGTACGGCGTAGGGTATGGGTTAGGGTTAGGGTTAGGGTTAGTTTGAAGGTTAGGGCTCGGTTTAGGGTACGGGTTAGGATTAGGGTTCGTGTTAGGGTTAGGGTAGGGGTTAGGGTTAGGGTACGCGTTAGGGTTAGGGTAGTTATTAAACCTATCCCACTCTCTAGATACCCCTTAGCACGTCAAGGAATATTATTTGGGGGTCCAGCCATGGAGAAGAGTTTAGACACTAGGAGAAGGTAAGGAACACACCCATTATCAAGAAATCACATTAGGATTCTCTTTTTAACCTGTTCCTTAAAACACTAGTGCTTAGGAAATCTATTGGAGGCAGAAGCAGTCAAGGGTAGCTTAGGGTTAGGGTTAGGGTTAGGGCTAGGGTTAGGACACGGCTTAGGGTACGGGTTCGGGTACGGGTTCGTGTACGGCGTAGGGTATGGGTTTGGTTAGGGTTAGGGTTAGTTTGAAGGTTAGGGCTCGGTTTAGGGTACGGGTTAGGATTAGGGTTCGTGTTAGGGTTAGGGGAGGGGTTAGGGTTGGGGTACGCGTTAGGGTTAGGGTAGTTATTAAACCTATCCCACTCTCTAGATACCCCTTAGCACGTCAAGGAATATTATTTGGGGGTCCAGCCATGGAGAAGAGTTTAGACACTAGGAGAAGATAAGGAACACACCCATTATCCTGAAATCACATTAGGATTCTCTTTTTAACCTGTTCCTTAATACAATAGTGCTTAGGAAATCTATTGGAGGCAGAAGCAGTCAAGGGTAGCTTAGGGTTAGGGTTACGGTGAGGGTTAGGGTTAGGGTATGGCTTAGGGTACGGGTTCGGGTACGGGTTCGGGTACGGCGTAGGGTATGGGTTAGGGTTAGGGTTAGGGTTAGTTTGAGGGTTAGGGCTCGGTTTAGGGTACGGGTTAGGATTAGGGTACGTGTTAGGGTTAGGGTAGGGGTTAGGGTTAGGGTACGCGTTAGGGTTAGGGTAGTTATTAAACCTATCCCACTCTCTAGATACCCCTTAGCACGTCAAGGAATATTATTTGGGGATCCAGCCATGGAGAAGAGTTTAGACACTAGGAGAAGATAAGGAACACACCCATTATCAAGAAATCACATTAGTATTCTCTTTTTATCCTGTTCCTTAAAACACTAGTGCTTAGGAAATCTATTGGAGGCAGAAGCACTCAAGGGTAGCTTAGGGTTAGGGTTAGGGTTAGGGTACGGCTTAGGGTACGGGTTCGGGAATGGGTTCGGGTACGGGTTCGGGTACGGCGTAGGGTATGGGTTAGGTTTAGGGTTAGGGTTAGTTTGAGGGTTAGGGCTCGGTTTAGGTTACGGGTTAGGATTAGTGTACGTGTTAGGGTTAGGGTAGGGGTTAGGGTTAGGGTACGCGTTAGGGTTAGGGTAATTATTAAACCTATCCCACTCTCTAGATACCCCTTAGCACGTCAAGGAATATTATTTGGGGGTCCAGCCATGGAGAATAGATTAGACACTAGGAGAAGATAAGGAACACACCCATTATCAAGAAATCACATTAGGATTCTCTTTTTAACCTGTTCCTTAAAACACTAGTGCTTAGGAAATCTATTGGAGGCAAAGCAGTCAAGGGTAGCTTAGGGTTAGGGTTAGGGTTATTGTTAGGGTAAGGCTTAGGGTACGGGTTCGGGTACGGCATAGGGTATGGGTTAGGGTTAGGGTTAGGGTTAGTTTGAGGGTTAGGGCTCGGTTTAGGGTACGGGTTAGGATTAGGGTACGTGTTAGGTTTAGGGTAGGGGTTAGGGTTAGGGTACGCGTTAGGTTTAGGGTAGTTATTAAACCTATCCCACTCCCTAGATGCCCCTTAGCACGTCAAGGAATATTATTTGGGGGACCAGCCATGGAGAAGAGTTTAGACACTAGGAGAAGATAAGGAACACACCCATTATCAAGAAATCACATTAGGATTCTCTTTTTAACCTGTTCCTTAAAACACTAGTGCTAAGGAAATCTATTGGAGGCAGAAGCAGTCAAGGGTAGCTTAGGGTTAGGGTTAGGGTTAGGGTTAGGGTTAGGGTTAGTGTACGGGTTCGGGTACGGGTTCGTGTACGGCGTAGGGTATGGGTTAGGGTTAGGGTTAGGGTTAGTTTGAAGGTTAGGGCTCGGTTTAGGGTACGGGTTAGGATTAGGGTTCGTGTTAGGGTTAGGGTAGGGGTTAGGGTTAGGGTACGCGTTAGGGTTAGGGTAGTTATTAAACCTATCCCACTCTCTAGATACCCCTTAGCACGTCAAGGAATATTATTTGGGGGTCCAGCCATGGAGAAGAGTTTAGACACTAGGAGAAGGTAAGGAACACACCCATTATCAAGAAATCACATTAGGATTCTCTTTTTAACCTGTTCCTTAAAACATTAGTGCTTAGGAAATCTATTGGAGGCAGAAGCAGTCAAGGGTAGCTTAGGGTTAGGGTTAGGGTTAGGGCTAGGGTTAGGACACGGCTTAGGGTACGGGTTCGGGTACGGGTTCGTGTACGGCGTAGGGTATGGGTTTGGGTTAGGGTTAGGGTTAGTTTGAAGGTTAGGGCTCGGTTTAGGGTACGGGTTAGGATTAGGGTTCGTGTTAGGGTTAGGGTAGGGGTTAGGGTTAGGGTACGCGTTAGGGTTAGGGTAGTTATTAAACCTATCCCACTCTCTAGATACCCCTTAGCACGTCAAGGAATATTATTTGGGGGTCCAGCCATGGAGAAGAGTTTAGACACTAGGAGAAGATAAGGAACACACCCATTATCCTGAAATCACATTAGGATTCTCTTTTTAACCTGTTCCTTAATACAATAGTGCTTAGGAAGTCTATTGGAGGCAGAAGCAGTCAAGGGTAGCTTAGGGTTAGGGTTACGGTTAGGGTTAGGGTTAGGGTATGGCTTAGGGTACGGGTTCGGGTACGGGTTCGGGTACGGCGTAGGGTATGGGTTAGGGTTAGGGTTAGGGTTAGTTTGAGGGTTAGGGCTCGGTTTAGGGTACGGGTTAGGATTAGGGTACGTGTTAGGGTTAGGGTAGGGGTTAGGGTTAGGGTACGCGTTAGGGTTAGGGTAGTTATTAAACCTATCCCACTCTCTAGATACCCCTTAGCACGTCAAGGAATATTATTTGGGGGTCCAGCCATGGAGAAGAGTTTAGACACTAGGAGAAGATAAGGAACACACCCATTATCAAGAAATCACATTAGGATTCTCTTTTTAACCTGTAACTTAAAACACTAGTGCTTAGGAAATCTATTGGAGGCAGAAGCAGTCAAGGGTAGCTTAGGGTTAGGGTTAGGGTTAGGGTACGGCTTAGGGTACGGGTTCGGGTACGGGTTCGGGTACGGGTTCGGGTACGGCGTAGGGTATGGGTTAGGTTTAGGGTTAGGGTTAGTTTGAGGGTTAGGGCTCGGTTTAGGTTACGGGTTAGGATTAGGTTACGTGTTAGGGTTAGGGTAGGGGTTAGGGTTAGGGTACGCGTTAGGATTAGGGTAGTTATTAAACCTATCCCACTCTCTAGATACCACTTAGAACGTCAAGGAATATTATTTGGGGGTCCAGCCATGGAGAAGAGTTTAGACACTAGGAGAAGATAAGGAACACACCCATTATCAAGAAATCACATTAGGATTCTCTTTTTAACCTGTTCCTTAAAACACTAGTGCTTAGGAAATCTATTGGAGGCAGAAGCAGTCAAGGGTAGCTTAGGGTTAGGGTTAGGGTTAGGGTTAGGGTACGGCTTAGGGTACGGGTTCGGGTACGGGTTCGTGTACGGCGTAGGGTATGGGTTAGGGTTAGGGTTAGGGTTAGTTTGAAGGTTAGGGCTCGGTTTAGGGTACGGGTTAGGATTAGGGTTCGTGTTAGGGTTAGGGTAGGGGATAGGGTTAGGGTACGCGTTAGGGTTAGGGTAGTTATTAAACCTATCCCACTCCCTAGATACCCCTTAGCACGTCAAGGAATATTATTTGGGGGTCCAGCCATGGAGAAGAGTTTAGACAGTAGGAGAAGATAAGGAACACACCCATTATCCTGAAATCACATTAGGATTCTCTTTTTAACCTGTTCCTTAAAACACTAGTGCTTAGGAAATCTATTGGAGGCAGAAGCAGTCAAGGGTAGCTTAGGGTTAGGGTTAGGGTTAGGGTTAGGGTTAGCTTTAGGGTACAGCTTAGGGTACGGGTTCGGGTACGGGTTCGGGTACGGCATAGGGTATGGGTTAGGGTTAGGGTTAGTTTGAGGGTTAGGGCTCGGTTTAGGGTACGGGTTAGAATTAGGGTACGTGTTAGGGTTAGGGTACGCGTTAGGGTTAGGGTAGTTATTAAACCTATCCCACTCGCTACATGCCCCTTAGCACGTCAAGGAATATTATTTGGGTGTCCAGCCATGGAGAAGAGTTTAGACACTAGGAGAAGATAAGGAACACACCCATTATCAAGAAATCACATTAGGATTCTCTTTTTAACCTGTTCCTTAAAACACTAGTGCTTAGGAAATCTATTGGAGGCAGAAGCAGTCAAGGGTAGCTTAGGGTTAGGGTTAGGTTTAGGGTTAGGGTTAGTTTTAGGGTTAGGGCTAGGGTTAGGACACGGCTTAGGGTACGGGTTCGGGTACGGGTTCGTGTACGGCGTAGGGTATGGGTTTCGGTTAGGGTTAGGGTTAGTTTGAAGGTTAGGGCTCGGTTTAGGGTACGGGTTAGGATTAGGGTTCGTGTTAGGGTTAGGGGAGGGGTTAGGGTTAGGGTACGCGTTAGGGTTAGGGTAGTTATTAAACCTATCCCACTCTCTAGATACCCCTTAGCACGTCAAGGAATATTATTTGGGGGTCCAGCCATGGAGAAGAGTTTAGACACTAGGAGAAGATAAGGAACACACCCATTATCCTGAAATCACATTAGGATTCTCTTTTTAACCTGTTCCTTAATACAATAGTGCTTAGGAAATCTATTGGAGGCAGAAGCAGTCAAGGGTAGCTTAGGGTTAGGGTTACGGTGAGGGTTAGGGTTAGGGTATGGCTTAGGGTACGGGTTCGGGTACGGGTTCGGGTACGGCGTAGGGTATGGGTTAGGGTTAGGGTTAGGGGTAGTTTGAGGGTTAGGGCTCGGTTTAGGGTACGGGTTAGGATTAGGGTAAGTGTTAGGGTTAGGGTAGGGGTTAGGGTTAGGGTACGCGTTAGGGTTAGGGTAGTTATTAAACCTATCCCACTCTCTAGATACCCCTTAGCACGTCAAGGAATATTATTTGGGGATCCAGCCATGGAGAAGAGTTTAGACACTAGGAGAAGATAAGGAACACACCCATTATCAAGAAATCACATTAGGATTCTCTTTTTAACCTGTTCCTTAAAACACTAGTGCTTAGGAAATCTATTAGAGGCAGAAGCAGTCAAGGGTAGCATAGGGTTAGGGTTAGGGTTAGGGTACGGCTTAGGGTACGGGTTCGGGTACGGGTTCGGGTACGGGTTCGGGTACGGCGTAGGGTATGGGTTAGGTTTAGGGTTAGTGTAAGTTTGAGGGTTAGGGCTCGGTTTAGGTTACGGGTTAGGATTAGTGTACGTGTTAGGGTTAGGGTAGGGGTTAGGGTTAGGGTACGCGTTAGGGTTAGGGTAGTTATTAAACCTATCCCACTCTCTAGATACCCCTTAGCACGTCAAGGAATATTATTTGGGGGTCCAGCCATGGAGAATAGTTTAGACACTAGGAGAAGATAAGGAACACACCCATTATCAAGAAATCACATTAGGATTCTCTTTTTAACCTGTTCCTTAAAACACTAGTGCTTAGGAAATCTATTGGAGGCAAAGCAGTCAAGGGTAGCTTAGGGTTAGGGTTAGGGTTATTGTTAGGGTAAGGCTTAGGGTACGGGTTCGGGTACGGCATAGAGTATGGGTTAGGGTTAGGGTTAGGGTTAGTTTGAGGGTTAGGGCTCGGTTTAGGGTACGGGTTAGGATTAGGGTACGTGTTAGGTTTAGGGTAGGGGTTAGGGTTAGGGTACGCGTTAGGGTTAGGGTAGTTATTAAACCTATCCCACTCTCTAGATACCCCTTAGCACGTCAAGGAATATTATTTGGGGGTCCAGCCATGGAGAAGAGTTTAGACATTAGGAGAAGGTAAGGAACACACCCATTATCAAGAAATCACATTAGGATTCTATTTTTAACCTGTTCCTTAAAACATTAGTGCTTAGGAAATCTATTGGAGGCAGAAGCAGTCAAGGGTAGCTTAGGGTTAGGGTTAGGGTTAGGGCTAGGGTTAGGACACGGCTTAGGGTACGGGTTCGGGTACGGGTTCGTGTACGGCGTAGGGTATGGGTTTGGGTTAGGGTTAGGGTTAGTTTGAAGGTTAGGGCTCGGTTTAGGGTACGGGTTAGGATTAGGGTTCGTGTTAGGGTTAGGGTAGGGGTTAGGGTTAGGGTACGCGTTAGGGTTAGGGTAGTTATTAAACCTATCCCACTCTCTAGATACCCCTTAGCACGTCAAGGAATATTATTTGGGGGTCCAGCCATGGAGAAGAGTTTAGAGACTAGGAGAAGATAAGGAACACACCCATTATCCTGAAATCACATTAGGATTCTCTTTTTAACCTGTTCCTTAATACAATAGTGCTTAGGAAGTCTATTGGAGGCAGAAGCAGTCAAGGGTAGCTTAGGGTTAGGGTTATGGTTAGGGTTAGGGTTAGGGTATGGCTTAGGGTACGGGTTCGGGTACGGGTTCGGGTACGGCGTAGGGTATGGGTTAGGGTTAGGGTTAGGGTTAGTTTGAGGGTTAGGGCTCGGTTTAGGGTACGGGTTAGGATTAGGGTACGTGTTAGGGTTAGGGTAGGGGTTAGGGTTAGGGTACGCGTTAGGGTTAGGGTAGTTATTAAACCTATCCCACTCTCTAGATACCCCTTAGCACGTCAAGGAATATTATTTGGGGGTCCAGCCATGGAGAAGAGTTTAGACACTAGGAGAAGATAAGGAACACACCCATTTTCAAGAAATCACATTAGGATTCTCTTTTTAACCTGTAACTTAAAACACTAGTGCTTAGGAAATCTATTGGAGGCAGAAGCAGTCAAGGGTAGCTTAGGGTTAGGGTTAGGGTTAGGGTACGGCTTAGGGTACGGGTTCGGGTACGGGTTCGGGTACGGGTTCGGGTACGGCGTAGGGTATGGGTTAGGTTTAGGGTTAGGGTTAGTTTGAGGGTTAGGGCTCGGTTTAGGTTACGGGTTAGGATTAGGTTACGTGTTAGGGTTAGGGTAGGGGTTAGGGTTAGGGTACGCGTTAGGGTTAGGGTAGTTATTAAACCTATCCCACTCTCTAGATACCACTTAGAACGTCAAGGAATATTATTTGGGGGTCCAGCCATGGAGAAGAGTTTAGACACTAGGAGAAGATAAGGAACACACCCATTATCAAGAAATCACATTAGGATTCTCTTTTTAACCTGTTCCTTAAAACACTAGTGCTTAGGAAATCTATTGGAGGCAGAAGCAGTCAAGGGTAGCTAAGGGTTAGGGTTAGGGTTAGGGTTAGGGTACGGCTTAGGGTACGGGTTCGGGTACGGGTTCGTGTACGGCGTAGGGTATGGGTTAGGGTTAGGGTTAGGGTTAGTTTGAAGGTTAGGGCTCCGTTTAGGGTACGGGTTAGGATTAGGGTTCGTGTTAGGGTTAGGGTAGGGGATAGGGTTAGGGTACGCGTTAGGGTTAGGGTAGTTATTAAACCTATCCCACTCCCTAGATACCCCTTAGCACGTCAAGGAATATTATTTGGGGGTCCAGCCATGGAGAAGAGTTTAGACAGTAGGAGAAGATAAGGAACACACCCATTATCCTGAAATCACATTAGGATTCTCTTTTTAACCTGTTCCTTAAAACACTAGTGCTTAGGAAATCTATTGGAGGCAGAAGCAGTCAAGGGTAGCTTAGGGTTAGGGTTTGGGTTAGGGTACGGCTTAGGGTACGGGTTCGGGTACGGGTTTGGGTATGGCGTAGGATATGGTTAGGGTTAGGGTTAGGGTTAGTTTGAGGGTTAGGGCTCGGTTTAGGGTACGGGTTAGGATTAGGGTACGTGTTAGGGTTAGGGTAGGGGTTAGGGTTAGGGTACGCGTTAGGGTTAGGGTAGTTATTAAACCTATCCCACTCTCTAGATACCCCTTAGCACGTCAAGGAATATTATTTGGGGGTCCAGCCATGGAGAAGAGTTTAGACACTAGGAGAAGATAAGGAACACACCCATTATCAAGAAATCACATTAGGATTCTCTTTTTAACCTGTTCCTTAAAACACTAATGCTTAGGAAATCTATTGGAGGCAGAAGCAGTCAAGGGTAGCTTAGGGTTAGGGTTACGGTTAGGGTTAGGGTTAGGGTTATTGTTAGGGTAAGGCTTAGGGTACGGGTTCGGGTACGGCATAGGGTATGGGTTAGGGTTAGGGTTAGGGTTAGTTTGAGGGTTAGGGCTCGGTTTAGGGTACGGGTTAGGAGTAGGGTACGTGTTAGGGTTAGGGTAGGGGTTAGGGTTAGGGTACGCGTTAGGGTTAGGATAGTTATTAAACCTATCCCACTCCCTAGATACCCCTTAGCACGTCAAGGAATATTATTTGGGGGTCCAGCCATGGAGAAGAGTTTAGACAGTAGGAGAAGATAAGGAACACACCCATTATCAAGAAATCACATTAGGATTCTCTTTTTAACCTGTTCCTTAAAACACTAGTGCTTAGGAAATCTATTGGAGGCAAAGCAGTCAAGGGTAGCTTAGGGTTAGGGTTAGGGTTAGGGTACGGGTTAGGGTACGGCTTAGGGTACGGGTTCGGGTACGGGTTCGTGTACGCTGTAGGGTATGGGTTAGGGTTAGGGTTAGGGTTAGTTTGAAGGTTAGGGCTCGGTTTAGGGTACGGGTTAGGATTAGGGTTCGTGTTAGGGTTAGGGTAGGGGTTAGGGTTAGGGTACGCGTTAGGGTTAGGGTAGTTATTAAACCTATCCCACTCTCTAGATACCCCTTAGCACGTCAAGGAATATTATTTGGGGGTCCAGCCATGGAGAAGAGTTTAGACACTAGGAGAAGATAAGGAACACACCCATTATCAAGAAATCACATTAGGATTCTCTTTTTAACCTGTTCCTTAAAACACTAGTGCTTAGGAAATCTATTGGAGGCAGAAGCAGTCAAGGGTAGCTTAGGGTTAGGGTTAGGGTTAGGGCTAGGGTTAGGACACGGCTTAGGGTACGGGTTCGGGTACGGGTTCGTGTACGGCGTAGGGTATGGGTTTGGGTTAGGGTTAGGATTAGTTTGAAGGTTAGGGCTCGGTTTAGGGTACGGGTTAGGATTAGGGTTCGTGTTAGGGTTAGGGTAGGGGTTAGGGTTAGGGTACGCGTTAGGGTTAGGGTAGTTATTAAACCTATCCCACTCTCTAGATACCCCTTAGCTCGTCAAGGAATATTATTTGGGTGTCCATCCATGGAGAAGAGTTTAGACACTAGGAGAAGATAAGGAACACACACATTATCCTGAAATCACATTAGGATTCTCTTTTTAACCTGTTCCTTAATACACTAGTGCTTAGGAAATCTATTGGAGGCAGAAGCAGTCAAGGGTAGCTTAGGGTTAGGGTTACGGTGAGGGTTAGGGTTAGGGTATGGCTTAGGGTACGGGTTCGGGTACGGGTTCGGGTACGGCGTAGGGTATGGTTTAGGGTTAGGGTTAGGGTTAGTTTGAGGGTTAGGGCTCCGTTTAGGGTACGGGTTAGGATTAGGGTACGTGTTAGGGTTAGGGTAGGGGTTAGGGTTAGGGTACGCGTTAGGGTTAGGGTAGTTATTAAACCTATCCCACTCTCTAGATACCCCTTAGCACGTCAAGGAATATTATTTGGGGGTCCAGCCATGGAGAAGAGTTTAGACACTAGGAGAAGATAAGGAACACACCCATTATCAAGAAATCACATTAGGATTCTCTTTTTAACCTGTTCCTTAAAACACTAGTGCTTAGGAAATCTATTGGAGGCAGAAGCAGTCAAGGGTAGCTTAGGGTTAGGGTTAGGGTTAGGGTACGGCTTAGGGTACGGGTTCGGGTAAGGGTTCGGGTACGGGTTCGGGTACGGCGTAGGGTATGGGTTAGGTTTAGGGTTAGGGTTAGTTTGAGGGTTAGGGCTCGGTTTAGGTTACGGGTTAGGATTAGGGTACGTGTTAGGGTTAGGGTAGGGGTTAGGGTTAGGGTACGCGTTAGGGTTAGGGTAGTTATTAAACCTATCCCACTCTCTAGATACCCCTTAGCACGTCAAGGAATATTATTTGGGGGTCCAGCCATGGAGAAGAGTTTAGACACTAGGAGAAGATAAGGAACACACCCATTATCAAGAAATCACATTAGGATTCTCTTTTTAACCTGTTCCTTAAAACACTAGTGCTTAGGAAATCTATTGGAGGCAGAAGCAGTCAAGGGTAGCTTAGGGTTAGGGTTAGGGTTAGGGCTAGGGTTAGGACACGGCTTAGGGTACGGGTTCGGCTACGGGTTCGTGTACGGCGTAGGGTATGGGTTAGGGTTAGGGTTAGGGTTAGTTTGAAGGTTAGGGCTCGGTTTAGGGTACGGGTTAGGATTAGGGTTCGTGTTAGGGTTAGGGTAGGGGTTAGGGTTAGGGTACGCGTTAGGGTTAGGGTAGTTATTAAACCTATCCCACTCCCTAGATACCCCTTAGCACGTCAAGGAATATTATTTGGGGGTCCAGCCATGGAGAAGAGTTTAGACAGTAGGAGAAGATAAGGAACACACCCATTTTCCTGAAATCACATTAGGATTCTCTTTTTAACCTGTTCCTTAATACACTAATGCTTAGGAAATCTATTGGAGGCAGAAGCAGTCAAGGGTAGCTTAGGGTTAGGGTTAGGTTTAGGGTTAGGGTTAGGGTTAGGGTTAGGGTTAGGGTACGGCTTAGTGTACGGGTTCGGGTATGGCGTAGGGTATGGGTTAGGGTTAGGGTTAGGGTTAGTTTGAGGGTTAGGGCTCGGTTTAGGTTACGGGTTAGGATTAGGGTACGTCTTAGGGTTAGGGTAGCGGTTAGGGTTAGGGTACGCGTTAGGGTTAGGGTAGTTTTTAAACCTATCCCACTCTCTAGATAACCCTTAGCACGTCAAGGAATATTATTTGGGGGTCCAGCCATGGAGAAGAGTTTAGACACTAGGAGAATATAAGGAACACACCCATTATCAAGAAATCACATTAGGATTCTCTTTTTAACCTGTTCCTTAAAACACTAGTGCTTAGGAAATCTATTGGAGGCAGAAGCAGTCAAGGGTAGCTTAGGGTTAGGGTTAGGGTTAGGGTTAGGGTTAGCTTTAGGGTACGGCTTAGGGTACGGGTTCGGGTACGGGTTCGGGTACGGCGTAGGGTATGGGTTAGGGTTAGGGTTAGGGTTAGTTTGAGGGTTAGGGCTCGGTTTAGGGTACGGGTTAGGATTAGGGTACGTGTTAGGGTTAGGGTACGCGTTAGGGTTAGGGTAGTTATTAAACCTATCCCACTCTCTAGATACCCCTTAGCACTTCAAGGAATATTATTTGGGTGTCCAGCCATGGAGAAGAGTTTAGACACTAGGAGAAGATAAGGAACACACCCATTATCAAGAAATCACATTAGGATTCTCTTTTTAACCTGTTCCTTAATACACTAGTGCTTAAGAAATCTATTGGAGGCAGAAGCAGTCAAGGGTAGCTTAGGGTTAGGGTTAGGGTTAGGGTTAGGTTTAGGGTACGGCTTAGGGTACGGGTTCGGGTACGGGTTCGGATACGGGTTCGGGTACGGCGTAGGGTATGGGTTAGGGTTAGGGTTTGGGTTAGTTTGAGGGTTAGGGCTCGGTTTAGGGTACGGGTTAGGATTAGTGTACGTGTTAGGGTTAGGGTAGAGGTTAGGGTTAGGGTATGCGTTAGGGTTAGGGTAGTTATTAAACCTATCCCACTCTCTAGATACCCCTTAGCACGTCAAGGAATATTATTTGGGGGGCCAGCCATGGAGAAGAGTTTAGACACTAGGAGAAGATAAGGAACACACCCATTATCAAGAAATCACATTAGGATTCTCTTTTTAACCTGTTCCTTAAAACACTAGTGCTTAGGAAATCTATTGGAGGCAGAAGCAGTCAAGGGTAGCTTAGGGTTAGGGTTAGGGTTATTGTTAGGGTAAGGCTTAGGGTACGGGTTCGGGTACGGCATAGGGTATGGGTTAGGGTTAGGGTTAGGTTTAGTTTGAGGGTTAGGGCTCGGTTTAGGGTACGGGTTAGGAGTAGGGTACGTGTTAGGGTTAGGGTAGGGGTTAGGGTTAGGGTACGCGTTAGGGTTAGGGTGGTTATTAAACCTAACCCACTCCCTAGATACCCCTTAGCACGTCAAGGAATATTATTTGGGGGTGCAGCCATGGAGAAGAGTTTAGACAGTAGGAGAAGATAAGGAACACACCCATTATCAAGAAATCACATTAGGATTCTCTCTTTAACCTGTTCCTTAAAACACTAGTGCTTAGGAAATCTATTGGAGGCAGAAGCAGTCAAGGGTAGCTTAGGGTTAGGGTTAGGGTTAGGGTTAGGGTTAGGGTACGGCTTAGGGTACGGGTTCGGGTACGGGTTCGTGTACGCTGTAGGGTATGGGTTAGGGTTAGGGTTAGGGTTAGTTTGAAGGTTAGGGCTCGGTTTAGTGTACGGGTTAGGATTAGGGTTCGTGTTAGGGTTAGGGTAGGGGTTAGGGTTAGGGTACGCATTAGGGTTAGGGTAGTTATTAAACCTATCCCACTCTCTAGATACCCCTTAGCACGTCAAGGAATATTATTTGGGGGTCCAGCCATGGAGAAGAGTTTAGACACTAGGAGAAGATAAGGAACACACCCATTATCAAGAAATCACATTAGGATTCTCTTTTTAACCTGTTCCTTAAAACACTAGTGCTTAGGAAATCTATTGGAGGCAGAAGCAGTCAAGGGTAGCTTAGGGTTAGGGTTTGGGTTAGGGTACGGCTTAGGGTACGGGTTCGGGTACGGGTTCGGGTACGGGTTTGGGTATGGCGTAGGATATGGGTTAGGGTTAGGGTTAGGGTTAGTTTGAGGGTTAGGGCTCGGTTTAGGGTACGGGTTAGGATTAGGGTACGTGTTAGGGTGAGGTTAGGGGTTAGGGTTAGGGTACGCGTTAGGGTTAGGGTAGTTATTAAACCTATCCCACTCTCTAGATACCCTTTAGCACGTCAAGGAATATTATGTGGGGGTCCAGCCATGGAGAAAAGTTTAGACACTAGGAGAAGATAAGGAACACACCCATTATCAAGAAATCACATTAGGATTCTCTTTTTAACCTGTTCCTTAAAACACTAGTGCTTAGGAAATCTATTGGAGGCAGAAGCAGTCAAGGGTAGCTTAGGGTTAGGGTTAGGGTTATTGTTAGGGTAAGGCTTAGGGTACGCGTTCGGGTACGGCATAGGGTATGGGTTAGTGTTAGGGTTAGGGTTAGTTTGAGGGTTAGGGCTCGGTTTAGGGTACGGGTTAGGATTAGGGTACGTGTTAGTGTTAGGGTAGGGGTTAGGGTTAGGGTACGCGTTAGGGTTAGGGTAATTATTAAACCTATCCCACTCCCTAGATACCCCTTAGCACGTCAAGGAATACTATTTGGGGGACCAGCCATGGAGAAGAGTTTAGACAGTAGGAGAAGATAAGGAACACACCCATTATCAAGAAATCACATTAGGATTCTCTTTTTAACCTGTTGCTTAAAACACTAGTGCTTAGGAAATCTATTGGAGGAAGAAGCAGTCAAGGGTAGCTTAGGGTTAGGGTTAGGGTTAGGGCTAGGGTTAGGACACGGCTTAGGGTACGGGTTCGGCTACGGGTTCGTGTACGGCGTAGGGTATGGGTTAGGGTTAGGGTTAGGGTTAGTTTCAAGGTTAGGGCTCGGTTTAGGGTACGGGTTAGGATTAGGGTTCGTGTTAGGGTTAGGGTAGGGGTTAGGGTTAGGGTACGCGTTAGGGTTAGGGTATTTATTAAACTTATCCCACTCTCTAGATACCCCTTAGCACGTCAAGGAATATTATTTGGGGGTCCAGCCATGGAGAAGAGTTTAGACACTAGGAGAAGATAAGGAACACACCCATTATCAAGAAATCACATTAGGATTCTCTTTTTAACCTGTTCCTTAAAACACTAGTGCTTAGGAAATCTATTGGAGGCAGAAGCAGTCAAGGGTAGCTTAGGGTTAGGGTTAGGGTTAGGGCTAGGGTTAGGACACGGCTTAGGGTACGGGTTCGGGTACGGGTTCGTGTACGGCGTAGGGTATGGGTTTGGGTTAGTGTTAGGGTTAGTTTGAAGGTTAGGGCTCGGTTTAGGGTACGGGTTAGGATTAGGGTTCGTGTTAGGGTTAGGGTAGGGGTTAGGGTTAGGGTACGCGTTAGGGTTAGGGTAGTTATTAAACCTATCCCACTCTCTAGTTACCCCTTAGCACGTCAAGGAATATTATTTGGGGGTCCAGCCATGGAGAAGAGTTTAGACACTAGGAGAAGATAAAGAACACACCCATTATCCTGAAATCACATTAGGATTCTCTTTTTAACCTGTTCCTTAATACACTAGTGCTTAGGAAATCTATTGGAGGCAGAAGTAGTCAAGGGTAGCTTAGGGTTAGGGTTACGGTTTGGGTTAGGGTTAGGGTACGGCTTAGGGTACGGGTTCGGGTACGGGTTCGGGTACGGCGTAGGGTATGGGTTAGGGTTAGGGTTCGGGTTAGTTTGAGGGTTAGGGCTCGGTTTAGGGTACGGGTTAGGATTAGGGTACGTGTTAGGGTTAGGGTAGGGGTTAGGGTTAGGGTACGCGTTAGGGTTAGGGTAGTTATTAAACCTATCCCACTCTCTAGATACCCCTTAGCACGTCAAGGAATATTATTTGGGGGTCCAGCCATGGAGAAGAGTTTAGACACTAGGAGAAGATAAGGAACACACCCATTATCAAGAAATCACATTAGGATTCTCTTTTTAACCTGTTCCTTAAAACACTAGTGCTTAGGAAATCTATTGGAGGCAGAAGCACTCAAGGGTAGCTTAGGGTTAGGGTTAGGGTTAGGGTACGGCTTAGGGTACGGGTTCGGGAACGGGATCGGGTACGGGTTCGGGTACGGCGTAGGGTATGGGTTAGGTTTAGGGTTAGGGTTAGTTTGAGGGTTAGGGCTCGGTTTAGGTTACGGGTTAGGATTAGTGTACGTGTTAGGGTTAGGGTAGGGGTTAGGGTTAGGGTACGCGTTAGGGTTAGGGTAGTTATTAAACCTATCCCACTCTCTAGATACCCCTTAGCACGTCAAGGAATATTATTTGGGGGTCCAGCCATGGAGAATAGTTTAGACACTAGGAGAAGATAAGGAACACACCCATTATCAAGAAATCACATTAGGATTCTCTTTTTAACCTGTTCCTTAAAACACTAGTGCTTAGGAAATCTATTGGAGGCAAAGCAGTCAAGGGTAGCTTAGGGTTAGGGTTAGGGTTATTGTTAGGGTAAGGCTTAGGGTACGGGTTCGGGTACGGCATAGGGTATGGGTTAGGGTTAGGGTTAGGGTTAGTTTGAGGGTTAGGGCTCGGTTTAGGGTACGGGTTAGGATTAGGGTACGTGTTAGGTTTAGGGTAGGGGTTAGGGTTAGGGTACGCGTTTGGGTTAGGGTAGTTATTAAACCTATCCCACTCCCTAGATGCCCCTTAGCACGTCAAGGAATATTATTTGGGGGTCCAGCCATGGAGAAGAGTTTAGACACTAGGAGAAGATAAGGAACACACCCATTATCAAGAAATCACATTAGGATTCTCTTTTTAACCTGTTCCTTAAAACACTAGTGCTTAGGAAATCTATTGGAGGCAGAAGCAGTCAAGGGTAGCTTAGGGTTAGGGTTAGGGTTAGGGTTAGGGTTAGGGTTAGGGTACGGGTTCGGGTACGGGTTCGTGTACGGCGTAGGGTATGGGTTAGGGTTAGGGTTAGGGTTAGTTTGAAGGTTAGGGCTCGGTTTAGGGTACGGGTTAGGATTAGGGTTCGTGTTAGGGTTAGGGTAGGGGTTAGGGTTAGGGTACGCGTTAGGGTTAGGGTAGTTATTAAACCTATCCCACTCTCTAGATACCCCTTAGCACGTCAAGGAATATTATTTGGGGGTCCAGCCATGGAGAAGAGTTTAGACACTAGGAGAAGGTAAGGAACACACCCATTATCAAGAAATCACATTAGGATTCTCTTTTTAACCTGTTCCTTAAAACACTAGTGCTTAGGAAATCTATTGGAGGCAGAAGCAGTCAAGGGTAGCTTAGGGTTAGGGTTAGGGTTAGGGCTAGGGTTAGGACACGGCTTAGGGTACGGGTTCGGGTACGGGTTCGTGTACGGCGTAGGGTATGGGTTTGGGTTAGGGTTAGGGTTAGTTTGAAGGTTAGGGCTCGGTTTAGGGTACGGGTTAGGATTAGGGTTCGTGTTAGTGTTAGGGTAGGGGTTAGGGTTAGGGTACGCGTTAGGGTTAGGGTAGTTATTAAACCTATCCCACTCTCTAGATACCCCTTAGCACGTCAAGGAATATTATTTGGGGGTCCAGCCATGGAGAAGAGTTTAGACACTAGGAGAAGATAAGGAACACACCCATTATCCTGAAATCACATTAGGATTCTCTTTTTCACCTGTTCCTTAATACAATAGTGCTTAGGAAATCTATTGGAGGCAGAAGCAGTCAAGGGTAGCTTAGGGTTAGGGTTACGGTTAGGGTTAGGGTTAGGGTATGGCTTAGGGTACGGGTTCGGGTACGGGTTCGGGTACGGCGTAGGGTATGGGTTAGGGTTAGGGTTAGGGTTAGTTTGAGGGTTAGGGCTCGGTTTAGGGTACGGGTTAGGATTAGGGTACGTGTTAGGGTTAGGGTACGGGTTAGGGTTAGGGTACGCGTTAGGGTTAGGGTAGTTATTAAACCTATCCCACTCTCTAGATACCCCTTAGCACGTCAAGGAATATTATTTGGGGGTCCAGCCATGGAGAAGAGTTTAGACACTAGGAGAAGATAAGGAACACACCCATTTTCAAGAAATCACATTAGGATTCTCTTTTTAACCTGTAACTTAAAACACTAGTGCTTAGGAAATCTATTGGAGGCAGAAGCAGTCAAGGGTAGCTTAGGGTTAGGGTTAGGGTTAGGGTTAGGGTTAGCTTTAGGGTACGGCTTAGGGTACGGGTTCGGGTACGGGTTCGGGTACGGCGTAGGGTATGGGTTAGGGTTAGGGTTAGTTTGAGGGTTAGGGCTCGGTTTAGGGTACGGGTTAGAATTAGGGTACGTGTTAGGGTTAGGGTACGCGTTAGGGTTAGGGTAGTTATTAAACCTATCCCACTCGCTACATGCCCCTTAGCACGTCAAGGAATATTATTTGGGTGTCCAGCCATGGAGAAGAGTTTAGACACTAGGAGAAGATAAGGAACACACCCATTATCAAGAAATCACATTAGGATTCTCTTTTTAACCTGTTCCTTAAAACACTAGTGCTTAGGAAATCTATTGGAGGCAGAAGCAGTCAAGGGTAGCTTAGGGTTAGGGTTAGGGTTAGGGTACGGCTTAGGGTACGGGTTCGGGTACGGGTTCGGGTACGGGTTCGGGTACGGCGTAGTGTATGGGTTAGGTTTAGGGTTAGGGTTAGTTTGAGGGTTAGGGCTCGGTTTAGGTTACGGTTTAGGATTAGGGTACGTGTTAGGGTTAGGGTAGGGGTTAGGGTTAGGGTACGCGTTAGGGTTAGGGTAGTTATTAAACCTATCCCACTCTCTAGATACCCCTTAGCACGTCAAGGAATATTATTTGGGGATCCAGCCATGGAGAAGAGTTTAGACACTAGGAGAAGATAAGGAACACACCCATTATCCTGAAATCACATTAGGATTCTCTTTTTAACCTGTTCCTTAATACACTAATGCTTAGGAAATCTATTGGAGGCAGAAGCAGTCATGGGTAGCTTAGGGTTAGGGTTACGGTTAGGGTTAGGGTTAGGGTATGGCTTAGGGTACGGGTTCGGGTACGGGTTCGGGTACGGCGTAGGGTATGTGTCAGGGTTAGGGTTAGGGTTAGTTTGAGGGTTAGGGCTCGGTTTAGGGTACGGGTTAGGATTAGGGTACGTGTTAGGGTTAGGGTAGGGGTTAGGGTTAGGGTACGCGTTAGGATTAGGGTAGTTATTAAACCTATCCCACTCTCTAGATACCCCTTAGCACGTCAAGGAATATTATTTGGGGGTCCAGCCATGGAGAAGAGTTTAGACACTAGGAGAAGATAAGGAACACACCCATTATCAAGAAATCACATTAGGATTCTCTTTTTAACCTGTTCCTTAAAACACTAGTGCTTAGGAAATCTATTGGAGGCAGAAGCAGTCAAGGGTAGCTTAGGGTTAGGGTTAGGGTTATTGTTAGGGTAAGGCTTAGGGTACGGGTTCGGGTACGGCATAGGGTATGGGTTAGGGTTAGGGTTAGGTTTAGTTTGAGGGTTAGGGCTCGGTTTAGGGTACGGGTTAGGAGTAGGGTACGTGTTAGGGTTAGGGTAGGGGTTAGGGTTAGGGTACGCGTTAGGGTTAGGGTGGTTATTAAACCTAACCCACTCCCTAGATACCCCTTAGCACGTCAAGGAATATTATTTGGGGGTGCAGCCATGGAGAAGAGTTTAGACAGTAGGAGAAGATAAGGAACACACCCATTATCAGGAAATCACATTAGGATTCTCTCTTTAACCTGTTCCTTAAAACACTAGTGCTTAGGAAATCTATTGGAGGCAGAAGCAGTCAAGGGTAGCTTAGGGTTAGGGTTAGGGTTAGGGTTAGGGTTAGGGTACGGCTTAGGGTACGGGTTCGGGTACGGGTTCGTGTACGCTGTAGGGTATGGGTTAGGGTTAGGGTTAGGGTTAGTTTGAAGGTTAGGGCTCGGTTTAGGGTACGGGTTAGGATTAGGGTTCGTGTTAGGGTTAGGGTAGGGGTTAGGGTTAGGGTACGCATTAGGGTTAGGGTAGTTATTAAACCTATCCCACTCTCTAGATACCCCTTAGCACGTCAAGGAATATTATTTGGGGGTCCAGCCATGGAGAAGAGTTTAGACACTAGGAGAAGATAAGGAACACACCCATTATCAAGAAATCACATTAGGATTCTCTTTTTAACCTGTTCCTTAAAACACTAGTGCTTAGGAAATCTATTGGAGGCAGAAGCAGTCAAGGGTAGCTTAGGGTTAGGGTTTGGGTTAGGGTACGGCTTAGGGTACGGGTTCGGGTACGGGTTCGGGTACGGGTTTGGGTATGGCGTAGGATATGGGTTAGGGTTAGGGTTAGGGTTAGTTTGAGGGTTAGGGCTCGGTTTAGGGTACGGGTTAGGATTAGGGTACGTGTTAGGGTGAGGTTAGGGGTTAGGGTTAGGGTACGCGTTAGGGTTAGGGTAGTTATTAAACCTATCCCACTCTCTAGATACCCCTTAGCACGTCAAGGAATATTATGTGGGGGTCCAGCCATGGAGAAAAGTTTAGACACTAGGAGAAGATAAGGAACACACCCATTATCAAGAAATCACATTAGGATTCTCTTTTTAACCTGTTCCTTAAAACACTAGTGCTTAGGAAATCTATTGGAGGCAGAAGCAGTCAAGGGTAGCTTAGGGTTAGGGTTAGGGTTATTGTTAGGGTAAGGCTTAGGGTACGCGTTCGGGTACGGCATAGGGTATGGGTTAGTGTTAGGGTTAGGGTTAGTTTGAGGGTTAGGGCTCGGTTTAGGGTACGGGTTAGGATTAGGGTACGTGTTAGTGTTAGGGTAGGGGTTAGGGTTAGGGTACGCGTTAGGGTTAGGGTAATTATTAAACCTATCCCACTCCCTAGATACCCCTTAGCACGTCAAGGAATACTATTTGGGGGACCAGCCATGGAGAAGAGTTTAGACAGTAGGAGAAGATAAGGAACACACCCATTATCAAGAAATCACATTAGGATTCTCTTTTTAACCTGTTGCTTAAAACACTAGTGCTTAGGAAATCTATTGGAGGAAGAAGCAGTCAAGGGTAGCTTAGGGTTAGGGTTAGGGTTAGGGCTAGGGTTAGGACACGGCTTAGGGTACGGGTTCGGCTACGGGTTCGTGTACGGCGTAGGGTATGGGTTAGGGTTAGGGTTAGGGTTAGTTTCAAGGTTAGGGCTCGGTTTAGGGTACGGGTTAGGATTAAGGTTCGTGTTAGGGTTAGGGTAGGGGTTAGGGTTAGGGTACGCGTTAGGGTTAGGGTAGTTATTAAACCTATCCCACTCTCTAGATACCCCTTAGCACGTCAAGGAATATTATTTGGGGGTCCAGCCATGGAGAAGAGTTTAGACACTAGGAGAAGATAAAGAACACACCCATTATCCTGAAATCACATTAGGATTCACTTTTTAACCTGTTCCTTAATACACTAGTGCTTAGGAAATCTATTGGAGGCAGAAGTAGTCAAGGGTAGCTTAGGGTTAGGGTTACGGTTAGGGTTAGGGTTAGAGTACGGCTTAGGGTACGGGTTCGGGTACGGGTTCGTGTACGGCGTAGGGTATGGGTTAGGGTTAGGGTTAGGGTTAGTTTGAGGTTTAGGGCTCGGTTTAGGGTACGTGTTAGGATTAGGGTACGTGTTAGGGTTAGGGTAGGGGTTAGGGTTAGGGTACGCGTTAGGGTTAGGGTAGTTATTAAACCTATCCCACTCTCTAGATACCCCTTAGCACGTCAAGGAATATTATTTGGGGGTCCAGCCATGGAGAAGAGTTTAGACACTAGGAGAAGATAAGGAACACACCCATTATCAAGAAATCACATTAGGATTCTCTTTATAACCTGTTCCTTAAAACACTAGTGCTTAGGAAATCTATTGGAGGCAGAAGCAGTCAAGGGTAGCTTAGGGTTAGGGTTAGGGTTAGGGTACGGCTTAGGGTACGGGTTCGGGAACGGGTTCGGGTACGGGTTCGGGTACGGCGTAGGGTATGGGTTAGGGTTAGGGTTAGGGTTAGTTTGAAGGTTAGGGCTCGGTTTAGGGTACGGGTTAGGATTAGGGTTCGTGTTAGGGTTAGGGTAGGGGTTAGGGTTAGGGTACGCGTTAGGGTTAGGGTAGTTATTAAACCTATCCCACTCTCTAGATACCCCTTAGCACGTCAAGGAATATTATTTGGGGGTCCAGCCATGGAGAAGAGTTTAGACACTAGGAGAAGATAAGGAACACACCCATTATCAAGAAATCACATTAGGATTCTCTTTTTAACCTGTTCCTTAAAACACTAGTGCTTAGGAAATCTATTGGAGGCAGAAGTAGTCAAGGGTAGCTTAGGGTTAGGGTTAGGGTTAGGTCTAGGGTTAGGACACGGCTTAGGGTACGGGTTCGGGTACGGGTTCGTGTACGGCGTAGGGTATGGTTTTGGGTTAGGGTTAGGGTTAGTTTGAAGGTTAGGGCTCGGTTTAGGGTACGGGTTAGGTTTAGGGTTCGTGTTAGGGTTAGGGTAGGGGTTAGGGTTAGGGTACGCGTTAGGGTTAGGGTAGTTATTAAACCTATCCCACTCTCTAGACACCCCTTAGCACGTCAAGGAATATTATTTGGGGGTCCAGCCATGGAGAAGAGTTTAGACACTAGGAGAAGATAAGGAACACACCCATTATCCTGAAATCACTTTAGGATTCTCTTTTTAACCTGTTCCTTAATACAATAGTGCTTAGGAAATCTATTGGAGGCAGAAGCAGTCAAGGGTAGCTTAGGGTTAGGGTTAGGGTTAGGGTTAGGGTTAGGGTACGGCTTAGGGTGCGGGTTCGGGTACGGGTTCGGGTACGGGTTCGGGTACGGCGTAGGGTATGGGTTAGGTTTAGGGTTAGGGTTAGTTTGAGGGTTAGGGCTCGGTTTAGGTTACGGGTTAGGATTAGGGTACGTGTTAGGGTTAGGGTAGGGGTTAGGGTTAGGGTACGCGTTAGGGTTAGGGTAGTTATTAAACCTATCCCACTCTCTAGATACCCCTTAGCACGTCAAGGAATATTATTTGGGGGTCCAGCCATGGAGAAGAGTTTAGACACTAGGAGAAGATAAGGAACACACCCATTATCAAGAAATCACATTAGGATTCTCTTTTTAACCTGTTCCTTAAAACACTAGTGCTTAGGAAATCTATTGGAGGCAGAAGCAGTCAAGGGTAGCTTAGGGTTAGGGTTAGGGTTAGGGCTAGGGTTAGGACACGGCTTAGGGTACGGGTTCGGGTACGGGTTCGTGTACGGCGTAGGGTATGGGTTTGGGTTAGTGTTAGGGTTAGTTTGAAGGTTAGGGCTCGGTTTAGGGTATGGGTTAGGATTAGGGTTCGTGTTAGGGTTAGGGTAGGGGTTAGGGTTAGGGTACGCGTTAGGGTTAGGGTAGTTATTAAACCTATCCCACTCTCTAGTTACCCCTTAGCACGTCAAGGAATATTATTTGGGGGTCCAGCCATGGAGAAGAGTTTAGACACTAGGAGAAGATAAAGAACACACCCATTATCCTGAAATCACATTAGGATTCTCTTTTTAACCTGTTCCTTAATACACTAGTGCTTAGGAAATCTATTGGAGGCAGAAGTAGTCAAGGGTAGCTTAGGGTTAGGGTTACGGTTTGGGTTAGGGTTAGGGTACGGCTTAGGGTACGGGTTCGGGTACGGGTTCGGGTACGGCGTAGGGTATGGGTTAGGGTTAGGGTTAGGGTTAGTTTGAGGGTTAGGGCTCGGTTTAGGGTACGGGTTAGGATTAGGGTACGTGTTAGGGTTAGGGTAGGGGTTAGGGTTAGGGTACGCGTTAGGGTTAGGGTAGTTATTAAACCTATCCCACTCTCTAGATACCCCTTAGCACGTCAAGGAATATTATTTGGGGGTCCAGCCATGGAGAAGAGTTTAGACACTAGGAGAAGATAAGGAACACACCCATTATCAAGAAATCACATTAGGATTCTCTTTTTAACCTGTTCCTTATAACACTAGTGCTTAGGAAATCTATTGGAGGCAGAAGCACTCAAGGGTAGCTTAGGGTTAGGGTTAGGGTTAGGGTACGGCTTAGGGTACGGGTTCGGGAACGGGATCGGGTACGGGTTCGGGTACGGCGTAGGGTATGGGTTAGGTTTAGGGTTAGGGTTAGTTTGAGGGTTAGGGCTCGGTTTAGGTTACGGGTTAGGATTAGTGTACGTGTTAGGGTTAGGGTAGGGGTTAGGGTTAGGGTACGCGTTAGGGTTAGGGTAGTTATTAAACCTATCCCACTCTCTAGATACCCCTTAGCACGTCAAGGAATATTATTTGGGGGTCCAGCCATGGAGAATAGTTTAGACACTAGGAGAAGATAAGGAACACACCCATTATCAAGAAATCACATTAGGATTCTCTTTTTAACCTGTTCCTTAAAACACTAGTGCTTAGGAAATCTATTGGAGGCAAAGCAGTCAAGGGTAGCTTAGGGTTAGGGTTAGGGTTATTGTTAGGGTAAGGCTTAGGGTACGGGTTCGGGTACGGCATAGGGTATGGGTTAGGGTTAGGGTTAGGGTTAGTTTGAGGGTTAGGGCTCGGTTTAGGGTACGGGTTAGGATTAGGGTACGTGTTAGGTTTAGGGTAGGGGTTAGGGTTAGGGTACGCGTTAGGGTTAGGGTAGTTATTAAACCTATCCCACTCCCTAGATGCCCCTTAGCACGTCAAGGAATATTATTTGGGGGTCCAGCCATGGAGAAGAGTTTAGACACTAGGAGAAGATAAGGAACACACCCATTATCAAGAAATCACATTAGGATTCTCTTTTTAACCTGTTCCTTAAAACACTAGTGCTTAGGAAATCTATTGGAGGCAGAAGCAGTCAAGGGTAGCTTAGGGTTAGGGTTAGGGTTAGGGTTAGGGTTAGGGTTAGGGTACGGGTTCGGGTACGGGTTCGTGTACGGCGTAGGGTATGGGTTAGGGTTAGGGTTACGGTTAGTTTGAAGGTTAGGGCTCGGTTTAGGGTACGGGTTAGGATTAGGGTTCGTGTTAGGGTTAGGGTAGGGGTTAGGGTTAGGGTACGCGTTAGGGTTAGGGTAGTTATTAAACCTATCCCACTCTCTAGATACCCCTTAGCACGTCAAGGAATATTATTTGGGGGTCCAGCCATGGAGAAGAGTTTAGACACTAGGAGAAGGTAAGGAACACACCCATTATCAAGAAATCACATTAGGATTCTCTTTTTAACCTGTTCCTTAAAACACTAGTGCTTAGGAAATCTATTGGAGGCAGAAGCAGTCAAGGGTAGCTTAGGGTTAGGGTTAGGGTTAGGGCTAGGGTTAGGACACGGCTTAGGGTACGGGTTCGGGTACGGGTTCGTGTACGGCGTAGGGTATGGGTTTGGGTTAGGGTTAGGGTTAGTTTGAAGGTTAGGGCTCGGTTTAGGGTACGGGTTAGGATTAGGGTTCGTGTTAGTGTTAGGGTAGGGGTTAGGGTTAGGGTACGCGTTAGGGTTAGGGTAGTTATTAAACCTATCCCACTCTCTAGATACCCCTTAGCACGTCAAGGAATATTATTTGGGGGTCCAGCCATGGAGAAGAGTTTAGACACTAGGAGAAGATAAGGAACACACCCATTATCCTGAAATCACATTAGGATTCTCTTTTTAACCTGTTCCTTAATACAATAGTGCTTAGGAAATCTATTGGAGGCAGAAGCAGTCAAGGGTAGCTTAGGGTTAGGGTTACGGTTAGGGTTAGGGTTAGGGTATGGCTTAGGGTACGGGTTCGGGTACGGGTTCGGGTACGGCGTAGGGTATGGGTTAGGGTTAGGGTTAGGGTTAGTTTGAGGGTTAGGGCTCGGTTTAGGGTATGGGTTAGGATTAGGGTACGTGTTAGGGTTAGGGTAGGGGTTAGGGTTAGGGTACGCGTTAGGGTTAGGTTAGTTATTAAACCTATCCCACTCTCTAGATACCCCTTAGCACGTCAAGGAATATTATTTGGGGGTCCAGCCATGGAGAAGAGTTTAGACACTAGGAGAAGATAAGGAACACACCCATTTTCAAGAAATCACATTAGGATTCTCTTTTTAACCTGTAACTTAAAACACTAGTGCTTAGGAAATCTATTGGAGGCAGAAGCAGTCAAGGGTAGCTTAGGGTTAGGGTTAGGGTTAGGGTTAGGGTTAGCTTTAGGGTACGGCTTAGGGTACGGGTTCGGGTACGGGTTCGGGTACGGCGTAGGGTATGGGTTAGGGTTAGGGTTAGTTTGAGGGTTAGGGCTCGGTTTAGGGTACGGGTTAGAATTAGGGTACGTGTTAGGGTTAGGGTACGCGTTAGGGTTAGGGTAGTTATTAAACCTATCCCACTCGCTACATGCCCCTTAGCACGTCAAGGAATATTATTTGGGTGTCCAGCCATGGAGAAGAGTTTAGACACTAGGAGAAGATAAGGAACACACCCATTATCAAGAAATCACATTAGGATTCTCTTTTTAACCTGTTCCTTAAAACACTAGTGCTTAGGAAATCTATTGGAGGCAGAAGCAGTCAAGGGTAGCTTAGGGTTAGGGTTAGGGTTAGGGTACGGCTTAGGGTACGGGTTCGGGTACGGGTTCGGGTACGGGTTCGGGTACGGCGTAGTGTATGGGTTAGGTTTAGGGTTAGGGTTAGTTTGAGGGTTAGGGCTCGGTTTAGGTTACGGTTTAGGATTAGGGTACGTGTTAGGGTTAGGGTAGGGGTTAGGGTTAGGGTACGCGTTAGGGTTAGGGTAGTTATTAAACCTATCCCACTCTCTAGATACCCCTTAGCACGTCAAGGAATATTATTTGGGGATCCAGCCATGGAGAAGAGTTTAGACACTAGGAGAAGATAAGGAACACACCCATTATCCTGAAATCACATTAGGATTCTCTTTTTAACCTGTTCCTTAATACACTAATGCTTAGGAAATCTATTGGAGGCAGAAGCAGTCATGGGTAGCTTAGGGTTAGGGTTACGGTTAGGGTTAGGGTTAGGGTATGGCTTAGGGTACGGGTTCGGGTACGGGTTCGGGTACGGCGTAGGGTATGTGTCAGGGTTAGGGTTAGGGTTAGTTTGAGGGTTAGGGCTCGGTTTAGGGTACGGGTTAGGATTAGGGTACGTGTTAGGGTTAGGGTAGGGGTTAGGGTTAGGGTACGCGTTAGGATTAGGGTAGTTATTAAACCTATCCCACTCTCTAGATACCCCTTAGCACGTCAAGGAATATTATTTGGGGGTCCAGCCATGGAGAAGAGTTTAGACACTAGGAGAAGATAAGGAACACACCCATTATCAAGAAATCACATTAGGATTCTCTTTTTAACCTGTTCCTTAAAACACTAGTGCTTAGGAAATCTATTGGAGGCAGAAGCAGTCAAGGGTAGCTTAGGGTTAGGGTTAGGGTTAGGGTTAGGGTACGGCTTAGGGTACGGGTTCGGGTACGGGTTCGTTTACGGCGTAGGGTATGGGTTAGGGTTAGGGTTAGGGTTAGTTTGAAGGTTAGGGCTCGGTTTAGGGTACGGGTTAGGATTAGGGTTCGTGTTAGGGTTAGGGTAGGGGATAGGGTTAGGGTACGCGTTAGGGTTAGGGTAGTTATTAAACCTATCCCACTCCCTAGATACCCCTTAGCACGTCAAGGAATATTATTTGGGGGTCCAGCCATGGAGAAGAGTTTAGACAGTAGGAGAAGATAAGGAACACACCCATTATCCTGAAATCACATTAGGATTCTCTTTTTAACCTGTTCCTTAATACACTAGTGCTTAGGAAATCTATTGGAGGCAGAAGCAGTCAAGGGTAGCTTAGGGTTAGGGTTACGTTTAGGGTTAGGGTTAGGGTTAGGGTTAGGGTTAGGGTACGGCTTAGGGTACGGGTTCGGGTATGGGTTCGGGTATGGCGTAGTGTATGGGTTAGGGTTAGGGTTAGGGTTAGTTTGAGGGTTAGGGCTCGGTTTAGGTTACGGGTTAGGATTAGGTTACGTCTTAGGGTTAGGGTAGGGGTTAGGGTTAGGGTACGCGTTAGGGTTAGGGTAGTTATTAAACCTATCCCACTCTCTAGATAACCCTTAGCACGTCAAGGAATATTATTTGGGGGTCCAGCCATGGAGAAGAGTTTAGACACTAGGAGAAGATAAGGAACACACCCATTATCAAGAAATCACATTAGGATTCTCTTTTTAACCTGTTCCTTAAAACACTAGTGCTTAGGAAATCTATTGGAGGCAGAAGCAGTCAAGGGTAGCTTAGGGTTAGGGTTAGGGTTAGGGTTAGGGTTAGCTTTAGGGTACGGCTTAGGGTACGGGTTCGGGTACGGGTTCGGGTACGGCGTAGGGCATGGGTTACGGTTAGGGTTAGTTTGAGGGTTAGGGCTCGGTTTAGGGTACGGGTTAGAATTAGGGTACGTGTTAGGGTTAGGGTACGCGTTAGGGTTAGGGTAGTTATTAAACCTATCCCACTCGCTACATGCCCCTTAGCACGTCAAGGAATATTATTTGGGTGTCCAGCCATGGAGAAGAGTTTAGACACTAGGAGAAGATAAGGAACAAACCCATTATCAAGAAATCACATTAGGATTCTCTTTTTAACCTGTTCCTTAAAACACTAGTGCTTAGGAAATCTATTGGAGGCAGAAGCAGTCAAGGGTAGCTTAGGGTTAGGGTTAGGTTTAGGGTTAGGGTTAGGGTTAGGGTACGGCTTAGGGTACGGGTTCGGGTACGGGTTCGGGTACGGGTTCGGGTACGGCGTAGGGTATGGGTTAGGGTTAGGGTTAGGGTTAGTTTGAGGGTTAGGGCTCGGTTTAGGGTACGGGTTAGGATTAGTGTACGTGTTAGGGTTAGGGTAGAGGTTAGGGTTAGGTTATGCGTTAGGGTTAGGGTAGTTATTAAACCTATCCCACTCTCTAGATACCCCTTAGCACGTCAAGGAATATTATTTGGGGGGCCAGCCATGGAGAAGAGTTTAGACACTAGGAGAAGATAAGGAACACACCCATTATCCTGAAATCACATTAGGATTCTCTTTTTAACCTGTTACTTAATACAATAGTGCTTAGGAAATCTATTGGAGGCAGAAGCAGTCAAGGGTAGCTTAGGGTTAGGGTTACGGTTAGGGTTAGGGTTAGGGTTATTGTTAGGGTACGGCTTAGGGTACGGGTTCGGGTACGGGTTTGGGTATGGCGTAGGATATGGGTTAGGGTTAGGGTTAGGGTTAGTTTGAGGGTTAGGGCTCGGTTTAGGGTACGGGTTAGGATTAGGGTACGTGTTAGGGTTAGGGTAGGGGTTAGGGTTAGGGTACGCGTTAGGGTTAGGGTAGTTATTAAACCTATCCCACTCTCTAGATACCCCTTAGCACGTCAAGGAATATTATTTGGGGGTCCAGCCATGGAGAAGAGTTTAGACACTAGGAGAAGATAAGGAACACACCCATTATCAAGAAATCACATTAGGATTCTCTTTTTAACCTGTTCCTTAAAACACTAATGCTTAGGAAATCTATTGGAGGCAGAAGCAGTCAAGGGTAGCTTAGGGTTAGGGTTACGGTTAGGGTTAGGGTTAGGGTTATTGTTAGGGTAAGGCTTAGGGTACGGGTTCGGGTACGGCATAGGGTATGGGTTAGGGTTAGGGTTAGGGTTAGTTTGAGGGTTAGGGCTCGGTTTAGGGTACGGGTTAGGAGTAGGGTACGTGTTAGGGTTAGGGTAGGGGTTAGGGTTAGGGTGCGCGTTAGGGTTAGGGTAGTTATTAAACCTATCCCACTCTCTAGATACCCCTTAGCACGTCAAGGAATATTATTTGGGGGTCCAGCCATGGAGAAGAGTTTAGACAGTAGGAGAAGATAAGGAACACACCCATTTTCCTGAAATCACATTAGGATTCTCTTTTTAACCTGTTCCTTAATACACTAATGCTTAGGAAATCTATTGGAGGCAGAAGCAGTCAAGGGTAGCTTAGGGTTAGGGTTAGGTTTAGGGTTAGGGTTAGGGTTAGGGTTAGGGTTAGGGTACGGCTTAGTGTACGGGTTCGGGTATGGCGTAGGGTATGGGTTAGGGTTAGGGTTAGGGTTAGTTTGAGGGTTAGGGCTCGGTTTAGGTTACGGGTTAGGATTAGGGTACGTCTTAGGGTTAGGGTAGCGGTTAGGGTTAGGGTACGCGTTAGGGTTAGGGTAGTTATTAAACCTATCCCACTCTCTAGATAACCCTTAGCACGTCAAGGAATATTATTTGGGGGTCCAGCCATGGAGAAGAGTTTAGACACTAGGAGAAGATAAGGAACACACCCATTATCCTGAAATCACATTAGGATTCTCTTTTTAACCTGTTCCTTAAAACACTAGTGCTTAGGAAATCTATTGGAGGCAGAAGCAGTCAAGGGTAGCTTAGGGTTAGGGTTAGGGTTAGGGTTAGGGTTAGCTTTAGGGTACGGCTTAGGGTACGGGTTCGGGTACGGGTTCGGGTACGGGTTCGGGTACGGCGTAGGGTATGGGTTAGGGTTAGGGTTTGGGTTAGTTTGAGGGTTAGGGCTCGGTTTAGGGTACGGGTTAGGAGTAGGGTACGTGTTAGGGTTATGGTAGGGGTTAGGGTTAGGGTACGCGTTAGGGTTAGGGTGGTTATTAAACCTAACCCACTCCCTAGATACCCCTTAGCACGTCAAGGAATATTATTTGGGGGTGCAGCCATGGAGAAAAGTTTAGACAGTAGGAGAAGATAAGGAACACACCCATTATCAAGAAATCACATTAGGATTCTCTCTTTAACCTGTTCCTTAAACACTAGTGCTTAGGAAATCTATTGGAGGCAGAAGCAGTCAAGGGTAGCTTAGGGTTAGGGTTAGGGTTAGGGTTAGGGTTAGGGTACGGCTTAGGGTACGGGTTCGGGTACGGGTTCGTGTACGCTGTAGGGTATGGGTTAGGGTTAGGGTTAGGGTTAGTTTGAAGGTTAGGGCTCGGTTTAGGGTACGGGTTAGGATTAGGGTTCGTGTTAGGGTTAGGGTAGGGGTTAGGGTTAGGGTACGCATTAGGGTTAGGGTAGTTATTAAACCTATCCCACTCTCTAGATACCCCTTAGCACGTCAAGGAATATTATTTGGGGGTCCAGCCATGGAGAAGAGTTTAGACACTAGGAGAAGATAAGGAACACACCCATTATCAAGAAATCACATTAGGATTCTCTTTTTAACCTGTTCCTTAAAACACTAGTGCTTAGGAAATCTATTGGAGGCAGAAGCAGTCTAGGGTAGCTTAGGGTTAGGGTTTGGGTTAGGGTACGGCTTAGGGTACGGGTTCGGGTACGGGTTCGGGTACGGGTTTGGGTATGGCGTAGGATATGGGTTAGGGTTAGGGTTAGGGTTAGTTTGAGGGTTAGGGCTCGGTTTAGGGTACGGGTTAGTATTAGGGTACGTGTTAGGGTGAGGTTAGGGGTTAGGGTTAGGGTACGCGTTAGGGTTAGGGTAGTTATTAAACCTATCCCACTCTCTAGATACCCCTTAGCACGTCAAGGAATATTATGTGGGGGTCCAGCCATAGAGAAAAGTTTAGACACTAGGAGAAGATAGGGAACACACCCATTATCCTGAAATCACATTAGGATTCTCTTTTTAACCTGTTCCTTAAAACACTAGTGCTTAGGAAATCTATTGGAGGCAGAAGCAGTCAAGGGTAGCTTAGGGTTAGGGTTAGGGTTAGGGTTAGGGTTAGGGTTAGGGTACGGGTTCGGGTACGGGTTCGTGTACGGCGTAGGGTATGGGTTAGGGTTAGGGTTACGGTTAGTTTGAAGGTTAGGGCTCGGTTTAGGGTACGGGTTAGGATTAGGGTTCGTGTTAGGGTTAGGGTAGGGGTTAGGGTTAGGGTACGCGTTAGGGTTAGGGTAGTTATTAAACCTATCCCACTCTCTAGATACCCCTTAGCACGTCAAGGAATATTATTTGGGGGTCCAGCCATGGAGAAGAGTTTAGACACTAGGAGAAGGTAAGGAACACACCCATTATCAAGAAATCACATTAGGATTCTCTTTTTAACCTGTTCCTTAAAACACTAGTGCTTAGGAAATCTATTGGAGGCAGAAGCAGTCAAGGGTAGCTTAGGGTTAGGGTTAGGGTTAGGGCTAGGGTTAGGACACGGCTTAGGGTACGGGTTCGGGTACGGGTTCGTGTACGGCGTAGGGTATGGGTTTGGGTTAGGGTTAGGGTTAGTTTGAAGGTTAGGGCTCGGTTTAGGGTACGGGTTAGGATTAGGGTTCGTGTTAGTGTTAGGGTAGGGGTTAGGGTTAGGGTACGCGTTAGGGTTAGGGTAGTTATTAAACCTATCCCACTCTCTAGATACCCCTTAGCACGTCAAGGAATATTATTTGGGGGTCCAGCCATGGAGAAGAGTTTAGACACTAGGAGAAGATAAGGAACACACCCATTATCCTGAAATCACATTAGGATTCTCTTTTTAACCTGTTCCTTAATACAATAGTGCTTAGGAAATCTATTGGAGGCAGAAGCAGTCAAGGGTAGCTTAGGGTTAGGGTTACGGTTAGGGTTAGGGTTAGGGTATGGCTTAGGGTACGGGTTCGGGTACGGGTTCGGGTACGGCGTAGGGTATGGGTTAGGGTTAGGGTTAGGGTTAGTTTGAGGGTTAGGGCTCGGTTTAGGGTACGGGTTAGGATTAGGGTACGTGTTAGGGTTAGGGTAGGGGTTAGGGTTAGGATACGCGTTAGGGTTAGGTTAGTTATTAAACCTATCCCACTCTCTAGATACCCCTTAGCACGTCAAGGAATATTATTTGGGGGTCCAGCCATGGAGAAGAGTTTAGACACTAGGAGAAGATAAGGAACACACCCATTTTCAAGAAATCACATTAGGATTCTCTTTTTAACCTGTAACTTAAAACACTAGTGCTTAGGAAATCTATTGGAGGCAGAAGCAGTCAAGGGTAGCTTAGGGTTAGGGTTAGGGTTAGGGTTAGGGTTAGCTTTAGGGTACGGCTTAGGGTACGGGTTCGGGTACGGGTTCGGGTACGGCGTAGGGTATGGGTTAGGGTTAGGGTTAGTTTGAGGGTTAGGGCTCGGTTTAGGGTACGGGTTAGAATTAGGGTACGTGTTAGGGTTAGGGTACGCGTTAGGGTTAGGGTAGTTATTAAACCTATCCCACTCGCTACATGCCCCTTAGCACGTCAAGGAATATTATTTGGGTGTCCAGCCATGGAGAAGAGTTTAGACACTAGGAGAAGATAAGGAACACACCCATTATCAAGAAATCACATTAGGATTCTCTTTTTAACCTGTTCCTTAAAACACTAGTGCTTAGGAAATCTATTGGAGGCAGAAGCAGTCAAGGGTAGCTTAGGGTTAGGGTTAGGGTTAGGGTACGGCTTAGGGTACGGGTTCGGGTACGGGTTCGGGTACGGGTTCGGGTACGGCGTAGTGTATGGGTTAGGTTTAGGGTTAGGGTTAGTTTGAGGGTTAGGGCTCGGTTTAGGTTACGGTTTAGGATTAGGGTACGTGTTAGGGTTAGGGTAGGGGTTAGGGTTAGGGTACGCGTTAGGGTTAGGGTAGTTATTAAACCTATCCCACTCTCTAGATACCCCTTAGCACGTCAAGGAATATTATTTGGGGATCCAGCCATGGAGAAGAGTTTAGACACTAGGAGAAGATAAGGAACACACCCATTATCCTGAAATCACATTAGGATTCTCTTTTTAACCTGTTCCTTAATACACTAATGCTTAGGAAATCTATTGGAGGCAGAAGCAGTCATGGGTAGCTTAGGGTTAGGGTTACGGTTAGGGTTAGGGTTAGGGTATGGCTTAGGGTACGGGTTCGGGTACGGGTTCGGGTACGGCGTAGGGTATGTGTCAGGGTTAGGGTTAGGGTTAGTTTGAGGGTTAGGGCTCGGTTTAGGGTACGGGTTAGGATTAGGGTACGTGTTAGGGTTAGGGTAGGGGTTAGGGTTAGGGTACGCGTTAGGATTAGGGTAGTTATTAAACCTATCCCACTCTCTAGATACCCCTTAGCACGTCAAGGAATATTATTTGGGGGTCCAGCCATGGAGAAGAGTTTAGACACTAGGAGAAGATAAGGAACACACCCATTATCAAGAAATCACATTAGGATTCTCTTTTTAACCTGTTCCTTAAAACACTAGTGCTTAGGAAATCTATTGGAGGCAGAAGCAGTCAAGGGTAGCTTAGGGTTAGGGTTAGGGTTAGGGTTAGGGTACGGCTTAGGGTACGGGTTCGGGTACGGGTTCGTTTACGGCGTAGGGTATGGGTTAGGGTTAGGGTTAGGGTTAGTTTGAAGGTTAGGGCTCGGTTTAGGGTACGGGTTAGGATTAGGGTTCGTGTTAGGGTTAGGGTAGGGGATAGGGTTAGGGTACGCGTTAGGGTTAGGGTAGTTATTAAACCTATCCCACTCCCTAGATACCCCTTAGCACGTCAAGGAATATTATTTGGGGGTCCAGCCATGGAGAAGAGTTTAGACAGTAGGAGAAGATAAGGAACACACCCATTATCCTGAAATCACATTAGGATTCTCTTTTTAACCTGTTCCTTAATACACTAGTGCTTAGGAAATCTATTGGAGGCAGAAGCAGTCAAGGGTAGCTTAGGGTTAGGGTTACGTTTAGGGTTAGGGTTAGGGTTAGGGTTAGGGTTAGGGTACGGCTTAGGGTACGGGTTCGGGTATGGGTTCGGGTATGGCGTAGTGTATGGGTTAGGGTTAGGGTTAGGGTTAGTTTGAGGGTTAGGGCTCGGTTTAGGTTACGGGTTAGGATTAGGTTACGTCTTAGGGTTAGGGTAGGGGTTAGGGTTAGGGTACGCGTTAGGGTTAGGGTAGTTATTAAACCTATCCCACTCTCTAGATAACCCTTAGCACGTCAAGGAATATTATTTGGGGGTCCAGCCATGGAGAAGAGTTTAGACACTAGGAGAAGATAAGGAACACACCCATTATCAAGAAATCACATTAGGATTCTCTTTTTAACCTGTTCCTTAAAACACTAGTGCTTAGGAAATCTATTGGAGGCAGAAGCAGTCAAGGGTAGCTTAGGGTTAGGGTTAGGGTTAGGGTTAGGGTTAGCTTTAGGGTACGGCTTAGGGTACGGGTTCGGGTACGGGTTCGGGTACGGCGTAGGGCATGGGTTACGGTTAGGGTTAGTTTGAGGGTTAGGGCTCGGTTTAGGGTACGGGTTAGAATTAGGGTACGTGTTAGGGTTAGGGTACGCGTTAGGGTTAGGGTAGTTATTAAACCTATCCCACTCGCTACATGCCCCTTAGCACGTCAAGGAATATTATTTGGGTGTCCAGCCATGGAGAAGAGTTTAGACACTAGGAGAAGATAAGGAACAAACCCATTATCAAGAAATCACATTAGGATTCTCTTTTTAACCTGTTCCTTAAAACACTAGTGCTTAGGAAATCTATTGGAGGCAGAAGCAGTCAAGGGTAGCTTAGGGTTAGGGTTAGGTTTAGGGTTAGGGTTAGGGTTAGGGTACGGCTTAGGGTACGGGTTCGGGTACGGGTTCGGGTACGGGTTCGGGTACGGCGTAGGGTATGGGTTAGGGTTAGGGTTAGGGTTAGTTTGAGGGTTAGGGCTCGGTTTAGGGTACGGGTTAGGATTAGTGTACGTGTTAGGGTTAGGGTAGAGGTTAGGGTTAGGGTATGCGTTAGGGTTAGGGTAGTTATTAAACCTATCCCACTCTCTAGATACCCCTTAGCACGTCAAGGAATATTATTTGGGGGGCCAGCCATGGAGAAGAGTTTAGACACTAGGAGAAGATAAGGAACACACCCATTATCCTGAAATCACATTAGGATTCTCTTTTTAACCTGTTACTTAATACAATAGTGCTTAGGAAATCTATTGGAGGCAGAAGCAGTCAAGGGTAGCTTAGGGTTAGGGTTACGGTTAGGGTTAGGGTTAGGGTTATTGTTAGGGTACGGCTTAGGGTACGGGTTCGGGTACGGGTTTGGGTATGGCGTAGGATATGGGTTAGGGTTAGGGTTAGGGTTAGTTTGAGGGTTAGGGCTCGGTTTAGGGTACGGGTTAGGATTAGGGTACGTGTTAGGGTTAGGGTAGGGGTTAGGGTTAGGGTACGCGTTAGGGTTAGGGTAGTTATTAAACCTATCCCACTCTCTAGATACCCCTTAGCACGTCAAGGAATATTATTTGGGGGTCCAGCCATGGAGAAGAGTTTAGACACTAGGAGAAGATAAGGAACACACCCATTATCAAGAAATCACATTAGGATTCTCTTTTTAACCTGTTCCTTAAAACACTAATGCTTAGGAAATCTATTGGAGGCAGAAGCAGTCAAGGGTAGCTTAGGGTTAGGGTTACGGTTAGGGTTAGGGTTAGGGTTATTGTTAGGGTAAGGCTTAGGGTACGGGTTCGGGTACGGCATAGGGTATGGGTTAGGGTTAGGGTTAGGGTTAGTTTGAGGGTTAGGGCTCGGTTTAGGGTACGGGTTAGGAGTAGGGTACGTGTTAGGGTTAGGGTAGGGGTTAGGGTTAGGGTGCGCGTTAGGGTTAGGGTAGTTATTAAACCTATCCCACTCTCTAGATACCCCTTAGCACGTCAAGGAATATTATTTGGGGGTCCAGCCATGGAGAAGAGTTTAGACAGTAGGAGAAGATAAGGAACACACCCATTTTCCTGAAATCACATTAGGATTCTCTTTTTAACCTGTTCCTTAATACACTAATGCTTAGGAAATCTATTGGAGGCAGAAGCAGTCAAGGGTAGCTTAGGGTTAGGGTTAGGTTTAGGGTTAGGGTTAGGGTTAGGGTTAGGGTTAGGGTACGGCTTAGTGTACGGGTTCGGGTATGGCGTAGGGTATGGGTTAGGGTTAGGGTTAGGGTTAGTTTGAGGGTTAGGGCTCGGTTTAGGTTACGGGTTAGGATTAGGGTACGTCTTAGGGTTAGGGTAGCGGTTAGGGTTAGGGTACGCGTTAGGGTTAGGGTAGTTATTAAACCTATCCCACTCTCTAGATAACCCTTAGCACGTCAAGGAATATTATTTGGGGGTCCAGCCATGGAGAAGAGTTTAGACACTAGGAGAAGATAAGGAACACACCCATTATCCTGAAATCACATTAGGATTCTCTTTTTAACCTGTTCCTTAAAACACTAGTGCTTAGGAAATCTATTGGAGGCAGAAGCAGTCAAGGGTAGCTTAGGGTTAGGGTTAGGGTTAGGGTTAGGGTTAGCTTTAGGGTACGGCTTAGGGTACGGGTTCGGGTACGGGTTCGGGTACGGCGTAGGGTATGGGTTAGGGTTAGGGTTTGGGTTAGTTTGAGGGTTAGGGCTCGGTTTAGGGTACGGGTTAGGAGTAGGGTACGTGTTAGGGTTATGGTAGGGGTTAGGGTTAGGGTACGCGTTAGGGTTAGGGTGGTTATTAAACCTAACCCACTCCCTAGATACCCCTTAGCACGTCAAGGAATATTATTTGGGGGTGCAGCCATGGAGAAAAGTTTAGACAGTAGGAGAAGATAAGGAACACACCCATTATCAAGAAATCACATTAGGATTCTCTCTTTAACCTGTTCCTTAAACACTAGTGCTTAGGAAATCTATTGGAGGCAGAAGCAGTCAAGGGTAGCTTAGGGTTAGGGTTAGGGTTAGGGTTAGGGTTAGGGTACGGCTTAGGGTACGGGTTCGGGTACGGGTTCGTGTACGCTGTAGGGTATGGGTTAGGGTTAGGGTTAGGGTTAGTTTGAAGGTTAGGGCTCGGTTTAGGGTACGGGTTAGGATTAGGGTTCGTGTTAGGGTTAGGGTAGGGGTTAGGGTTAGGGTACGCATTAGGGTTAGGGTAGTTATTAAACCTATCCCACTCTCTAGATACCCCTTAGCACGTCAAGGAATATTATTTGGGGGTCCAGCCATGGAGAAGAGTTTAGACACTAGGAGAAGATAAGGAACACACCCATTATCAAGAAATCACATTAGGATTCTCTTTTTAACCTGTTCCTTAAAACACTAGTGCTTAGGAAATCTATTGGAGGCAGAAGCAGTCAAGGGTAGCTTAGGGTTAGGGTTTGGGTTAGGGTACGGCTTAGGGTACGGGTTCGGGTACGGGTTCGGGTACGGGTTTGGGTATGGCGTAGGATATGGGTTAGGGTTAGGGTTAGGGTTAGTTTGAGGGTTAGGGCTCGGTTTAGGGTACGGGTTAGTATTAGGGTACGTGTTAGGGTGAGGTTAGGGGTTAGGGTTAGGGTACGCGTTAGGGTTAGGGTAGTTATTAAACCTATCCCACTCTCTAGATACCCCTTAGCACGTCAAGGAATATTATGTGGGGGTCCAGCCATAGAGAAAAGTTTAGACACTAGGAGAAGATAGGGAACACACCCATTATCAAGAAATCACATTAGGATTCTCTTTTTAACCTGTTCCTTAAAACACTAGTGCTTAGGAAATCTATTGGAGGCAGAAGCAGTCAAGGGTAGCTTAGGGTTAGGGTTAGGGTTATTGTTAGGGTAAGGCTTAGGGTACGCGTTCGGGTACGGCATAGGGTATGGGTTAGGGTTAGGGTTAGGGTTAGTTTGAGGGTTAGGGCTCGGTTTAGGGTACGGGTTAGGATTAGGGTACGTGTTAGGGTTAGGGTAGGGGTTAGGGATAGGGTACGCGTTAGGGTTAGGGTAGTTATTAAACCTATCCCACTCTCTAGATACCCCTTAGCACGTCAAGGAATATTATTTGGGGGTCCAGCCATGGAGAAGAGTTTAGACACTAGGAGAAGATAAGGAACACACCCATTATCAAGAAATCACATTAGGATTCTCTTTTTAACCTGTTCCTTAAAACACTAGTGCTTAGGAAATCTATTGGAGGAAGAAGCAGTCAAGGGTAGCTTAGGGTTAGCGTTAGGGTTAGGGCTAGGGTTAGGACACGGCTTAGGGTACGGGTTCGGGTACGGGTTCGTGTATGGCGTAGGGTATGGGTTTGGGTTAGGGTTAGGGTTAGTTTGAAGTTTAGGGCTCGGTTTAGGGTACGGGTTAGGATTAGGGTTCGTGTTAGGGTTAGGGTAGGGGTTAGGGTTAGGGTACGCGTTAGGGTTAGGGTAGTTATTAAACCTATCCCACTCTCTAGATACCCCTTAGCACGTCAAGGAATATTATTTGGGGGTCCAGCCATGGAGAAGAGTTTAGACACTAAGAGAAGATAAGGAACACACCCATTATCCTGAAATCACATTAGGATTCCCTTTTTAACCTGTTCCTTAATACACTAGTGCTTAGGAAATCTATTGGAGGCAGAAGCAGTCAAGGGTAGCTTAGGGTTAGGGTTACGGTTAGGTTTAGGGTTAGGGTTATTGTTAGGGTAAGGCTTAGGGTACGGGTTCGGGTACGGCATAGTGTATGGGTTAGGGTTAGGGTTAGGGTTAGTTTGAGGGTTAGGGCTCGGTTTAGGGTACGGGTTAGGTGTAGGGTACGTGTTAGGGTTAGGGTAGGGGTTAGGGTTAGGGTACGCGTTAGGGTTAGGCTAGTTATTATACCTATCCCACTCCCTAGATACCCCTTAGCACGTCAAGGAATATTATTTGGGGGTCCAGCCATGGAGAAGAGTTTAGACAGTAGGAGAAGATAAGGAACACACCCATTATCAAGAAATCACATTAGGATTCTCTTTTTAACCTGTTCCTTAAAACACTAGTGCTTAGGAAATCTATTGGAGGCAGAAGCAGTCAAGGGTAGCTTAGGGTTAGGGTTAGGGTTAGGGCTAGGGTTAGGATACGGCTTAGGGTACGGGTTCGGGTACGGGTTCGTGTACGGCGTAGGGTATGGGTTTGGGTTAGGGTTAGGATTAGTTTGAAGGTTAGGGCTCGGTTTAGGGTACGGGTTAGGATTAGGGTTCGTGTTAGGGTTAGGGTAGGGGTTAGGGTTAGGGTACGCGTTAGGTTTAGGGTAGTTATTAAACCTATCCCACTCTCTAGATACCCCTTAGCACGTCAAGGAATATTATTTGGGGGTCCAGCCATGGAGAAGAGTTTAGACACTAGGAGAAGATAAGGAACACACCCATTATCCTGAAATCACATTAGGATTCTCTTTTTAACCTGTTCCTTAATACACTAGTGCTTAGGAAATCTATTGGAGGCAGAAGCAGTCAAGGGTAGCTTAGGGTTAGGGTTTGGTTTAGGGTACGGCTTAGGGTACGGGTTCGGGTACGGGTTCGGGTACGGGTTTGGGTATGGCGTAGGATATGGGTTAGGGTTAGGGTTAGGGTTAGTTTGAGGGTTAGGGCTCGGTTTAGGGTACGGGTTAGGATTAGGGTACGTGTTAGGGTTAGGGTAGGGGTTAGGGTTAGGGTACGCGTTAGGGTTAGGGTAGTTATTAAACCTATCCCACTCCCTAGATACCCCTTAGCACGTCAAGGAATATTATTTGGGGGTCCAGCCATGGAGAAGAGTTTAGACACTAGGAGAAGATAAGGAACACACCCATTATCAAGAAATCACATTAGGATTCTCTTTTTAACCTGTTCCTTAAAACACTAGTGCTTAGGAAATCTATTGGAGGCAGAAGCAGTCAAGGGTAGCTTAGGGTTAGGGTTAGGGTTAGGGCTAGGGTTAGGACACGGCTTAGGGTACGGGTTCGGGTACGGGTTCGTGTACGGCGTAGGGTATGGGTTTGGGTTAGTGTTAGGGTTAGTTTGAAGGTTAGGGCTCGGTTTAGGGTACGGGTTAGGATTAGGGTTCGTGTTAGGGTTAGGGTAGGGGTTAGGGTTAGGGTACGCGTTAGCGTTAGGGTAGTTATTAAACCTATCCCACTCTCTAGATACCCCTTAGCACGTCAAGGAATATTATTTGGGGGTCCAGCCATGGAGAAGAGTTTAGACACTAGGAGAATATAAGGAACACACCCATTATCAAGAAATCACATTAGGATTCTCTTTTTAACCTGTTCCTTAAAACACTAGTGCTTAGGAAATCTATTGGAGGCAGAAGCAGTCAAGGGTAGCTTAGGGTTAGGGTTAGGGTTAGGGCTAGGGTTAGGACACGGCTTAGGGTACGGGTTCGGGTACGGGTTCGTGTACGGCGTAGGGTATGGGTTTGGGTTAGGGTTAGGATTAGTTTGAAGGTTAGGGCTCGGTTTAGGTTACGGGTTAGGATTAGGGTTCGTGTTAGGGTTAGGGTACGCGTTAGGGTTAGGGTACGCGTTAGGGTTAGGGTAGTTATTAAACCTATCCCACTCTCTAGATACCCCTTAGCACGTCAAGGAATATTATTTGGGGGTCCAGCCATGGAGAAGAGTTTAGACACTAGGAGAAAATAAGGAACACACCCATTATCCTGAAATCACATTAGGATTCTCTTTTTAACCTGTTCCTTAATACACTAGTGCTTAGGAAATCTATTGGAGGCAGAAGCAGTCAAGGGTAGCTTAGGGTTAGGGTTAGGGTTAGGGCTAGGGTTAGGACACGGCTTAGGGTACGGGTTCGGGTACGGGTTCGTGTACGGCGTAGGGTATGGGTTTGGGTTAGGGTTAGGGTTAGTTTGAAGGTTAGGGCTCGGTTTAGGGTACGGGTTAGGATTAGGGTTCGTGTTAGGGTTAGGGTAGGGGTTAGGGTTAGGGTACGCGTTAGGGTTAGTGTAGTTATTAAACCTATCCCACTCTCTAGATACCCCTTAGCACGTCAAGGAATATTATTTGGGGGTCCAGCCATGGAGAAGAGTTTAGACACTAGGAGAAGATAAGGAACACACCCATTATCCTGAAATCACATTAGGATTCTCTTTTTAACCTGTTCCTTAATACACTAGTGCTTAGGAAATCTATTGGAGGCAGAAGCAGTCAAGGGTAGCTTAGGGTTAGGGTTACGGTTAGGGTTAGTGTTAGGGTATGGCTTAGGGTACGGGTTCGGGTACGGGTTCGGGTACGGCGTAGGGTATGGTTTAGGGTTAGGGTTAGGGTTAGTTTGAGGGTTAGGGCTCGGTTCAGGGAACGGGTTAGGATTAGGGTACGTGTTAGGGTTAGGGTAGGGGTTAGGGTTAGGGTACGCGTTAGGGTTAGGTTAGTTATTAAACCTATCCCACTCTCTAGATACCCCTTAGCACGTCAAGGAATATTATTTGGGGGTCCAGCCATGGAGAAGAGTTTAGACACTAGGAGAAGATAAGGAACACACCCATTATCAAGAAATCACATTAGGATTCTCTTTTTAACCTGTTCCTTAAAACACTAGTGCTTAGGAAATCTATTGGAGGCAGAAGCAGTCAAGGGTAGCTTAGGGTTAGGGTTAGGGTTAGGGTACGGCTTAGGGTACGGGTTCGGGTACGGGTTCGGGTACGGGTTCGGGTACGGCATAGGGTATGGGTTAGGTATAGGGTTAGGGTTAGTTTGAGGGTTAGGGCTCGGTTTAGGTTACGGCTTAGGATTAGGGTACGTGTTAGGGTTAGGGTAGGGGTTAGGGTTAGGGTACGCGTTAGGGTTAGGGTAGTTATTAAACATATCCCACTCTCTAGATACCCCTTAGCACGTCAAGGAATATTATTTGGGGGTCCAGCCATGGAGAAGAGTTTAGACACTAGGAGAAGATAAGGAACACACCCATTATCAATAAATCACATTAGGATTCTCTTTTTAACCTGTTCCTTAAAACACTAGTGCTTAGGAAATCTATTGGAGGCAGAAGCAGTCAAGGGTAGCTTAGGGTTAGGGTTTGGGTTAGGGTACGGCTTAGGGTACGGGTTCGGGTACGGGTTCGGGTACGGGTTCGTGTACGGCGTAGGGTATGGGTTTGGGTTAGGGTTAGGATTAGTTTGAAGGTTAGGGCTCGGTTTAGGGTACGGGTTAGGATTAGGGTTCGTGTTAGGGTTAGGGTAGGGGTTAGGGTTAGGGTACGCGTTAGGGTTAGGGTAGTTATTAAACATATCCCACTCTCTAGATACCCCTTAGCACGTCAAGGAATATTATTTGGGGGTCCAGCCATGGAGAAGAGTTTAGACACTAGGAGAAGATAAGGAACACACCCATTATAAATAAATCACATTAGGATTCTCTTTTTAACCTGTTCCTTAAAACACTAGTGCTTAGGAAATCTATTGGAGGCAGAAGCAGTCAAGGGTAGCTTAGGGTTAGGGTTTGGGTTAGGGTACGGCTTAGGGTACGGGTTCGGGTACGGGTTCGGGTACGGGTTCGTGTACGGCGTAGGGTATGGGTTTGGGTTAGGGTTAGGATTAGTTTGAAGGTTAGGGCTCGGTTTAGGGTACGGGTTAGGATTAGGGTTCGTGTTAGGGTTAGGGTAGGGGTTAGGGTTAGGGTACGCGTTAGGTTTAGGGTAGTTATTAAACCTATCCCACTCCCTAGATACCCCTTAGCACGTCAAGGAATATTATTTGGGGGTCCAGCCATGGAGAAGAGTTTAGACACTAGGAGAAGATAAGGAACACACCCATTATCCTGAAATCACATTAGGATTCTCTTTTTAACCTGTTCCTTAATACACTAGTGCTTAGGAAATCTATTGGAGGCAGAAGCAGTCAAGGGTAGCTTAGGGTTAGGGTTTGGTTTAGGGTACGGCTTAGGGTACGGGTTCGGGTACGGGTTCGGGTACGGGTTTGGGTATGGCGTAGGATATGGGTTAGGGTTAGGGTTAGGGTTAGTTTGAGGGTTAGGGCTCGGTTTAGGGTACGGGTTAGGATTAGGGTACGTGTTAGGGTTAGGGTAGGGGTTAGGGTTAGGGTACGCGTTAGGGTTAGGGTAGTTATTAAACCTATCCCACTCCCTAGATACCCCTTAGCACGTCAAGGAATATTATTTGGGGGTCCAGCCATGGAGAAGAGTTTAGACACTAGGAGAAGATAAGGAACACACCCATTATCAAGAAATCACATTAGGATTCTCTTTTTAACCTGTTCCTTAAAACACTAGTGCTTAGGAAATCTATTGGAGGCAGAAGCAGTCAAGGGTAGCTTAGGGTTAGGGTTAGGGTTAGGGCTAGGGTTAGGACACGGCTTAGGTTACGGGTTCGGGTACGGGTTCGTGTACGGCGTAGGGTATGGGTTTGGGTTAGTGTTAGGGTTAGTTTGAAGGTTAGGGCTCGGTTTAGGGTACGGGTTAGGATTAGGGTTCGTGTTAGGGTTAGGGTAGGGGTTAGGGTTAGGGTACGCGTTAGCGTTAGGGTAGTTATTAAACCTATCCCACTCTCTAGATACCCCTTAGCACGTCAAGGAATATTATTTGGGGGTCCAGCCATGGAGAAGAGTTTAGACACTAGGAGAAGATAAGGAACACACCCATTATCAAGAAATCACATTAGGATTCTCTTTTTAACCTGTTCCTTAAAACACTAGTGCTTAGGAAATCTATTGGAGGCAGAAGCAGTCAAGGGTAGCTTAGGGTTAGGGTTAGGGTTAGGGCTAGGGTTAGGACACGGCTTAGGGTACGGGTTCGGGTACGGGTTCGTGTACGGCGTAGGGTATGGGTTTGGGTTAGGGTTAGGATTAGTTTGAAGGTTAGGGCTCGGTTTAGGTTACGGGTTAGGATTAGGGTTCGTGTTAGGGTTAGGGTAGGGGTTAGGGTTAGGGTACGCGTTAGGGTTAGGGTAGTTATTAAACCTATCCCACTCTCTAGATACCCCTTAGCACGTCAAGGAATATTATTTGGGGGTCCAGCCATGGAGAAGAGTTTAGACACTAGGAGAAAATAAGGAACACACCCATTATCCTGAAATCACATTAGGATTCTCTTTTTAACCTGTTCCTTAATACACTAGTGCTTAGGAAATCTATTGGAGGCAGAAGCAGTCAAGGGTAGCTTAGGGTTAGGGTTAGGGTTAGGGCTAGGGTTAGGACACGGCTTAGGGTACGGGTTCGGGTACGGGTTCGTGTACGGCGTAGGGTATGGGTTTGGGTTAGGGTTAGGGTTAGTTTGAAGGTTAGGGCTCGGTTTAGGGTACGGGTTAGGATTAGGGTTCGTGTTAGGGTTAGGGTAGGGGTTAGGGTTAGGGTACGCGTTAGGGTTAGGGTAGTTATTAAACCTATCCCACTCTCTAGATACCCCTTAGCACGTCAAGGAATATTATTTGGGGGTCCAGCCATGGAGAAGAGTTTAGACACTAGGAGAAGATAAGGAACACACCCATTATCCTGAAATCACATTAGGATTCTCTTTTTAACCTGTTCCTTAATACACTAGTGCTTAGGAAATCTATTGGAGGCAGAAGCAGTCAAGGGTAGCTTAGGGTTAGGGTTACGGTTAGGGTTAGTGTTAGGGTATGGCTTAGGGTACGGGTTCGGGTACGGGTTCGGGTACGGCGTAGGGTATGGTTTAGGGTTAGGGTTAGGGTTAGTTTGAGGGTTAGGGCTCGGTTCAGGGTACGGGTTAGGATTAGGGTACGTGTTAGGGTTAGGGTAGGGGTTAGGGTTAGGGTACGCGTTAGGGTTAGGTTAGTTATTAAACCTATCCCACTCTCTAGATACCCCTTAGCACGTCAAGGAATATTATTTGGGGGTCCAGCCATGGAGAAGAGTTTAGACACTAGGAGAAGATAAGGAACACACCCATTATCAAGAAATCACATTAGGATTCTCTTTTTAACCTGTTCCTTAAAACACTAGTGCTTAGGAAATCTATTGGAGGCAGAAGCAGTCAAGGGTAGCTTAGGGTTAGGGTTAGGGTTAGGGTACGGCTTAGGGTACGGGTTCGGGTACGGGTTCGGGTACGGGTTCGGGTACGGCATAGGGTATGGGTTAGGTATAGGGTTAGGGTTAGTTTGAGGGTTAGGGCTCGGTTTAGGTTACGGCTTAGGATTAGGGTACGTGTTAGGGTTAGGGTAGGGGTTAGGGTTAGGGTACGCGTTAGGGTTAGGGTAGTTATTAAACATATCCCACTCTCTAGATACCCCTTAGCACGTCAAGGAATATTATTTGGGGGTCCAGCCATGGAGAAGAGTTTAGACACTAGGAGAAGATAAGGAACACACCCATTATCAATAAATCACATTAGGATTCTCTTTTTAACCTGTTCCTTAAAACACTAGTGCTTAGGAAATCTATTGGAGGCAGAAGCAGTCAAGGGTAGCTTAGGGTTAGGGTTAGGGTTAGGGCTAGGGTTAGGATACGGCTTAGGGTACGGGTTCGGGTACGGGTTCGTGTACGGCGTAGGGTATGGGTTTGGGTTAGGGTTAGGATTAGTTTGAAGGTTAGGGCTCGGTTTAGGGTACGGGTTAGGATTAGGGTTCGTGTTAGGGTTAGGGTAGGGGTTAGGGTTAGGGTACGCGTTAGGTTTAGGGTAGTTATTAAACCTATCCCACTCTCTAGATACCCCTTAGCACGTCAAGGAATATTATTTGGGGGTCCAGCCATGGAGAAGAGTTTAGACACTAGGAGAAGATAAGGAACACACCCATTATCCTGAAATCACATTAGGATTCTCTTTTTAACCTGTTCCTTAATACACTAGTGCTTAGGAAATCTATTGGAGGCAGAAGCAGTCAAGGGTAGCTTAGGGTTAGGGTTTGGTTTAGGGTACGGCTTAGGGTACGGGTTCGGGTACGGGTTCGGGTACGGGTTTGGGTATGGCGTAGGATATGGGTTAGGGTTAGGGTTAGGGTTAGTTTGAGGGTTAGGGCTCGGTTTAGGGTACGGGTTAGGATTAGGGTACGTGTTAGGGTTAGGGTAGGGGTTAGGGTTAGGGTACGCGTTAGGGTTAGGGTAGTTATTAAACCTATCCCACTCCCTAGATACCCCTTAGCACGTCAAGGAATATTATTTGGGGGTCCAGCCATGGAGAAGAGTTTAGACACTAGGAGAAGATAAGGAACACACCCATTATCCTGAAATCACATTAGGATTCTCTTTTTAACCTGTTCCTTAAAACACTAGTGCTTAGGAAATCTATTGGAGGCAGAAGCAGTCAAGGGTAGCTTAGGGTTAGGGTTAGGGTTAGGGTTAGGGTTAGTGTTAGGGTACGGGTTAGGAGTAGGGTACGAGTTAGGGTTAGGGTAGGGGTTAGGGTTAGGGTACGCGTTAGGGTTAGGGTAGTTATTAAACCTATCCCACTCTCTAGATACCCCTTAGCACGTCAAGGAATATTATTTGGGGGTCCAGCCATGGAGAAGAGTTTAGACACTAGGAGAATATAAGGAACACACCCATTATCAAGAAATCACATTAGGATTCTCTTTTTAACCTGTTCCTTAAAACACTAGTGCTTAGGAAATCTATTGGAGGCAGAAGCAGTCAAGGGTAGCTTAGGGTTAGGGTTAGGGTTAGGGCTAGGGTTAGGACACGGCTTAGGGTACGGGTTCGGGTACGGGTTCGTGTACGGCGTAGGGTATGGGTTTGGGTTAGTGTTAGGGTTAGTTTGAAGGTTAGGGCTCGGTTTAGGGTACGGGTTAGGATTAGGGTTCGTGTTAGGGTTAGGGTAGGGGTTAGGGTTAGGGTACGCGTTAGCGTTAGGGTAGTTATTAAACCTATCCCACTCTCTAGATACCCCTTAGCACGTCAAGGAATATTATTTGGGGGTCCAGCCATGGAGAAGAGTTTAGACACTAGGAGAATATAAGGAACACACCCATTATCAAGAAATCACATTAGGATTCTCTTTTTAACCTGTTCCTTAAAACACTAGTGCTTAGGAAATCTATTGGAGGCAGAAGCAGTCAAGGGTAGCTTAGGGTTAGGGTTAGGGTTAGGGCTAGGGTTAGGACACGGCTTAGGGTACGGGTTCGGGTACGGGTTCGTGTACGGCGTAGGGTATGGGTTTGGGTTAGGGTTAGGATTAGTTTGAAGGTTAGGGCTCGGTTTAGGTTACGGGTTAGGATTAGGGTTCGTGTTAGGGTTAGGGTACGCGTTAGGGTTAGGGTACGCGTTAGGGTTAGGGTAGTTATTAAACCTATCCCACTCTCTAGATACCCCTTAGCACGTCAAGGAATATTATTTGGGGGTCCAGCCATGGAGAAGAGTTTAGACACTAGGAGAAAATAAGGAACACACCCATTATCCTGAAATCACATTAGGATTCTCTTTTTAACCTGTTCCTTAATACACTAGTGCTTAGGAAATCTATTGGAGGCAGAAGCAGTCAAGGGTAGCTTAGGGTTAGGGTTAGGGTTAGGGCTAGGGTTAGGACACGGCTTAGGGTACGGGTTCGGGTACGGGTTCGTGTACGGCGTAGGGTATGGGTTTGGGTTAGGGTTAGGGTTAGTTTGAAGGTTAGGGCTCGGTTTAGGGTACGGGTTAGGATTAGGGTTCGTGTTAGGGTTAGGGTAGGGGTTAGGGTTAGGGTACGCGTTAGGGTTAGTGTAGTTATTAAACCTATCCCACTCTCTAGATACCCCTTAGCACGTCAAGGAATATTATTTGGGGGTCCAGCCATGGAGAAGAGTTTAGACACTAGGAGAAGATAAGGAACACACCCATTATCCTGAAATCACATTAGGATTCTCTTTTTAACCTGTTCCTTAATACACTAGTGCTTAGGAAATCTATTGGAGGCAGAAGCAGTCAAGGGTAGCTTAGGGTTAGGGTTACGGTTAGGGTTAGTGTTAGGGTATGGCTTAGGGTACGGGTTCGGGTACGGGTTCGGGTACGGCGTAGGGTATGGTTTAGGGTTAGGGTTAGGGTTAGTTTGAGGGTTAGGGCTCGGTTCAGGGAACGGGTTAGGATTAGGGTACGTGTTAGGGTTAGGGTAGGGGTTAGGGTTAGGGTACGCGTTAGGGTTAGGTTAGTTATTAAACCTATCCCACTCTCTAGATACCCCTTAGCACGTCAAGGAATATTATTTGGGGGTCCAGCCATGGAGAAGAGTTTAGACACTAGGAGAAGATAAGGAACACACCCATTATCAAGAAATCACATTAGGATTCTCTTTTTAACCTGTTCCTTAAAACACTAGTGCTTAGGAAATCTATTGGAGGCAGAAGCAGTCAAGGGTAGCTTAGGGTTAGGGTTAGGGTTAGGGTACGGCTTAGGGTACGGGTTCGGGTACGGGTTCGGGTACGGGTTCGGGTACGGCATAGGGTATGGGTTAGGTATAGGGTTAGGGTTAGTTTGAGGGTTAGGGCTCGGTTTAGGTTACGGCTTAGGATTAGGGTACGTGTTAGGGTTAGGGTAGGGGTTAGGGTTAGGGTACGCGTTAGGGTTAGGGTAGTTATTAAACATATCCCACTCTCTAGATACCCCTTAGCACGTCAAGGAATATTATTTGGGGGTCCAGCCATGGAGAAGAGTTTAGACACTAGGAGAAGATAAGGAACACACCCATTATCAATAAATCACATTAGGATTCTCTTTTTAACCTGTTCCTTAAAACACTAGTGCTTAGGAAATCTATTGGAGGCAGAAGCAGTCAAGGGTAGCTTAGGGTTAGGGTTTGGGTTAGGGTACGGCTTAGGGTACGGGTTCGGGTACGGGTTCGGGTACGGGTTCGTGTACGGCGTAGGGTATGGGTTTGGGTTAGGGTTAGGATTAGTTTGAAGGTTAGGGCTCGGTTTAGGGTACGGGTTAGGATTAGGGTTCGTGTTAGGGTTAGGGTAGGGGTTAGGGTTAGGGTACGCGTTAGGGTTAGGGTAGTTATTAAACATATCCCACTCTCTAGATACCCCTTAGCACGTCAAGGAATATTATTTGGGGGTCCAGCCATGGAGAAGAGTTTAGACACTAGGAGAAGATAAGGAACACACCCATTATCAATAAATCACATTAGGATTCTCTTTTTAACCTGTTCCTTAAAACACTAGTGCTTAGGAAATCTATTGGAGGCAGAAGCAGTCAAGGGTAGCTTAGGGTTAGGGTTTGGGTTAGGGTACGGCTTAGGGTACGGGTTCGGGTACGGGTTCGGGTACGGGTTCGTGTACGGCGTAGGGTATGGGTTTGGTTAGGGTTAAGATTAGTTTGAAGGTTAGGGCTCGGTTTAGGGTACGGGTTAGGATTAGGGTTCGTGTTAGGGTTAGGGTAGGGGTTAGGGTTAGGGTACGCGTTAGGTTTAGGGTAGTTATTAAACCTATCCCACTCCCTAGATACCCCTTAGCACGTCAAGGAATATTATTTGGGGGTCCAGCCATGGAGAAGAGTTTAGACACTAGGAGAAGATAAGGAACACACCCATTATCCTGAAATCACATTAGGATTCTCTTTTTAACCTGTTCCTTAATACACTAGTGCTTAGGAAATCTATTGGAGGCAGAAGCAGTCAAGGGTAGCTTAGGGTTAGGGTTTGGTTTAGGGTACGGCTTAGGGTACGGGTTCGGGTACGGGTTCGGGTACGGGTTTGGGTATGGCGTAGGATATGGGTTAGGGTTAGGGTTAGGGTTAGTTTGAGGGTTAGGGCTCGGTTTAGGGTACGGGTTAGGATTAGGGTACGTGTTAGGGTTAGGGTAGGGGTTAGGGTTAGGGTACGCGTTAGGGTTAGGGTAGTTATTAAACCTATCCCACTCCCTAGATACCCCTTAGCACGTCAAGGAATATTATTTGGGGGTCCAGCCATGGAGAAGAGTTTAGACACTAGGAGAAGATAAGGAACACACCCATTATCAAGAAATCACATTAGGATTCTCTTTTTAACCTGTTCCTTAAAACACTAGTGCTTAGGAAATCTATTGGAGGCAGAAGCAGTCAAGGGTAGCTTAGGGTTAGGGTTAGGGTTAGGGCTAGGGTTAGGACACGGCTTAGGTTACGGGTTCGGGTACGGGTTCGTGTACGGCGTAGGGTATGGGTTTGGGTTAGTGTTAGGGTTAGTTTGAAGGTTAGGGCTCGGTTTAGGGTACGGGTTAGGATTAGGGTTCGTGTTAGGGTTAGGGTAGGGGTTAGGGTTAGGGTACGCGTTAGCGTTAGGGTAGTTATTAAACCTATCCCACTCTCTAGATACCCCTTAGCACGTCAAGGAATATTATTTGGGGGTCCAGCCATGGAGAAGAGTTTAGACACTAGGAGAAGATAAGGAACACACCCATTATCAAGAAATCACATTAGGATTCTCTTTTTAACCTGTTCCTTAAAACACTAGTGCTTAGGAAATCTATTGGAGGCAGAAGCAGTCAAGGGTAGCTTAGGGTTAGGGTTAGGGTTAGGGCTAGGGTTAGGACACGGCTTAGGGTACGGGTTCGGGTACGGGTTCGTGTACGGCGTAGGGTATGGGTTTGGGTTAGGGTTAGGATTAGTTTGAAGGTTAGGGCTCGGTTTAGGTTACGGGTTAGGATTAGGGTTCGTGTTAGGGTTAGGGTAGGGGTTAGGGTTAGGGTACGCGTTAGGGTTAGGGTAGTTATTAAACCTATCCCACTCTCTAGATACCCCTTAGCACGTCAAGGAATATTATTTGGGGGTCCAGCCATGGAGAAGAGTTTAGACACTAGGAGAAAATAAGGAACACACCCATTATCCTGAAATCACATTAGGATTCTCTTTTTAACCTGTTCCTTAATACACTAGTGCTTAGGAAATCTATTGGAGGCAGAAGCAGTCAAGGGTAGCTTAGGGTTAGGGTTAGGGTTAGGGCTAGGGTTAGGACACGGCTTAGGGTACGGGTTCGGGTACGGGTTCGTGTACGGCGTAGGGTATGGGTTTGGGTTAGGGTTAGGGTTAGTTTGAAGGTTAGGGCTCGGTTTAGGGTACGGGTTAGGATTAGGGTTCGTGTTAGGGTTAGGGTAGGGGTTAGGGTTAGGGTACGCGTTAGGGTTAGGGTAGTTATTAAACCTATCCCACTCTCTAGATACCCCTTAGCACGTCAAGGAATATTATTTGGGGTTCCAGCCATGGAGAAGAGTTTAGACACTAGGAGAAGATAAGGAACACACCCATTATCCTGAAATCACATTAGGATTCTCTTTTTAACCTGTTCCTTAATACACTAGTGCTTAGGAAATCTATTGGAGGCAGAAGCAGTCAAGGGTAGCTTAGGGTTAGGGTTACGGTTAGGGTTAGTGTTAGGGTATGGCTTAGGGTACGGGTTCGGGTACGGGTTCGGGTACGGCGTAGGGTATGGTTTAGGGTTAGGGTTAGGGTTAGTTTGAGGGTTAGGGCTCGGTTCAGGGTACGGGTTAGGATTAGGGTACGTGTTAGGGTTAGGGTAGGGGTTAGGGTTAGGGTACGCGTTAGGGTTAGGTTAGTTATTAAACCTATCCCACTCTCTAGATACCCCTTAGCACGTCAAGGAATATTATTTGGGGGTCCAGCCATGGAGAAGAGTTTAGACACTAGGAGAAGATAAGGAACACACCCATTATCAAGAAATCACATTAGGATTCTCTTTTTAACCTGTTCCTTAAAACACTAGTGCTTAGGAAATCTATTGGAGGCAGAAGCAGTCAAGGGTAGCTTAGGGTTAGGGTTAGGGTTAGGGTACGGCTTAGGGTACGGGTTCGGGTACGGGTTCGGGTACGGGTTCGGGTACGGCATAGGGTATGGGTTAGGTATAGGGTTAGGGTTAGTTTGAGGGTTAGGGCTCGGTTTAGGTTACGGCTTAGGATTAGGGTACGTGTTAGGGTTAGGGTAGGGGTTAGGGTTAGGGTACGCGTTAGGGTTAGGGTAGTTATTAAACCTATCCCACTCTCTAGATACCCCTTAGCACGTCAAGGAATATTATTTGGGGGTCCAGCCATGGAGAAGAGTTTAGACACTAGGAGAAGATAAGGAACACACCCATTATCAATAAATCACATTAGGATTCTCTTTTTAACCTGTTCCTTAAAACACTAGTGCTTAGGAAATCTATTGGAGGCAGAAGCAGTCAAGGGTAGCTTAGGGTTAGGGTTTGGGTTAGGGTACGGCTTAGGGTACGGGTTCGGGTACGGGTTCGGGTACGGGTTCGTGTACGGCGTAGGGTATGGGTTAGGGTTAGGGTTAGGGTTAGTTTGAAGGTTAGGGCTCGGTTTAGGGTACGGGTTAGGATTAGGGTTCGTGTTAGGGTTAGGGTAGGGGTTAGGGTTAGGGTACGCGTTAGGGTTAGGGTAGTTATTAAACCTATCCCACTCCCTAGATACCCCTTAGCACGTCAAGGAATATTATTTGGGGGTCCAGCCATGGAGAAGAGTTTAGACACTAGGAGAAGATAAGGAACACACCCATTATCAAGAAATCACATTAGGATTCTCTTTTTAACCTGTTCCTTAAAACACTAGTGCTTAGGAAATCTATTGGAGGAAGAAGCAGTCAAGGGTAGCTTAGGGTTAGGGTTAGGGTTAGGGCTAGGGTTAGGACACGGCTTAGGGTACGGGTTCGGGTACGGGTTCGTTTACGGCGTAGGGTATGGATATGGGTTAGTGTTAGGGTTAATTTGAAGGTTAGGGCTCGGTTTAGGGTACGGGTTAGGATTAGGGTTCGTGTTAGGGTTAGGGTAGGGGTTAGGGTTAGGGTACGCGTTAGGGTTAGGGTAGTTATTAAACCTATCCCACTCTCTAGATTCCCCTTAGCACGTCAAGGAATATTATTTGGGGGTCCAGCCATGGAGAAGAGTTTAGACACTAGGAGAAGATAAAGAACACACCCATTATCCTGAAATCACATTAGGATTCTCTTTTTAACCTGTTCCTTAATACACTAGTGCTTAGGAAATCTATTGGAGGCAGAAGCAGTCAAGGGTAGCTTAGGGTTAGGGTTACGGTTAGGGTTAGGGTTAGGGTATGGCTTAGGGTACGGGTTCGGGTACGGGTTTGGGTACGGCGTAGGGTATGGGTTAGGGTTAGGGTTAGGGTTAGTTTGAGGATTAGGGCTCGGTTTAGGGTACGGGTTAGGATTAGGGTACGTGTTAGGGTTAGGTTAGGGGTTAGGGTTAGGGTACGCGTTAGGGTTAGGGTAGTTATTAAACCTATCCCACTCTCTAGATACCCCTTAGCACGTCAAGGAATATTATTTGGGGGTCCAGCCATGGAGAAGAGTTTAGACACTAGGAGAATATAAGGAACACACCCATTATCAAGAAATCACATTATGATTCTCTTTTTAACCTGTTCCTTAAAACACTAGTGCTTACGAAATCTATTGGAGGCAGAAGCAGTCAAGGGTAGCTTAGGGTTAGGGTTTGGGTTAGGGTATGGCTTAGGGTACGGGTTCGGGTACGGGTTCGGGTACGGGTTTGGGTATGGCGTAGGATATGCGTTAGGGTTAGGGTTCGGGTTACTTTGAGGGTTAGGGCTCGGTTTAGGGTACGGGTTAGGATTAGGGTACGTGTTAGGGTTAGGGTAGGGGTTAGGGTTAGGGTACGCGTTAGGGTTAGGGTAGTTATTAAACCTATCCCACTCTCTAGATTCCCCTTAGCACGTCAAGGAATATTATTTGGGGGTCCAGCCATGGAGAAGAGTTTAGACACTAGGAGAAGATAAGGAACACACCCATTATCAAAAAATCACAGTAGGATTCTCTTTTTAACCTGTTCCTTAAAACACTAGTGCTTAGGAAATCAATTGGAGGCAGAAGCAGTCAAGGGTAGCTTAGGGTTAGGGTTAGGGTTAGGGTTTGGGTTAGTGTTAGGGTACGGGTTAGGAGTAGGGTACGAGTTAGGGTTAGGGTAGGGGTTAGGGTTAGGGTACGCGTTAGGGTTAGGGTAGTTATTAAACCTATCCCACTCCCTAGATACCCCTTAGCACGTCAAGGAATATTATTTGGGGGTCCAGCCATGGAGAAGAGTTTAGACAGTAGGAGAAGATAAGGAACACACCCATTATCAAGAAATCACATTAGGATTCTCTTTTTAACCTGTTCCTTAAAACACTATTGCTTAGGAAATCTATTGGAGGCAAAGCAGTCAAGGGTAGCTTAGGGTTAGGGTTAGGGTTAGGGTTAGGGTTAGGATACGGCTTAGGGTACGGGTTCGGGTACGGGTTCGTGTACGCTGTAGGGTATGGGTTAGGGTTAGGGTTAGGGTTAGTTTGAAGGTTAGGTCTCGGTTTAGGATACGGTTTAGGATTAGTGTTCGTGTTAGGGTTAGGGTAGGGGTTAGGGTTAGGGTACGCGTTAGGGTTAGGGTAGTTATGAAACCTATCCCACTCTCTAGATACCCCTTAGCACGTCAAGGAATATTATTTGGGGGTCCAGCCATGGAGAAGAGTTTAGACACTAGGAGAAGATAAGGAACACACACATTATCCTGAAATCACATTAGGATTCTCTTTTTAACCTGTTCCTTAAAACACTAGTGCTTAGGAAATCTATTGGAGGCAGAAGCAGTCAAGGGTAGCTTAGGGTTAGGGTTAGGGTTAGGGCTAGGGTTAGGACACGGCTTAGGGTACGGTTTCGGTTACGGGTTCGTGTACGGCGTAGGGTATGGGTTTGTGTTAGGGTTAGGGTTAGTTTGAAGGTTAGGGCTCGGTTTAGGGTACGGGTTAGGATTAGGGTACGTGTTAGGGTTAGGGTAGGGGTTAGGGTTAGGGTACGCGTTAGGGTTAGGGTAGTTATTAAACCTATCCCACTTTCTAGATACCCCTTAGCACGTCAAGGAATATTATTTGGGGGTCCAGCAATGGAGAAGAGTTTAGACACTAGGAGAAGATAAGGAACACACCCATTATCAAGAAATCACATTAGGATTCTCTTTTTAACCTGTTCCTTAAAACACTAGTGCTTAGGAAATCTATTGGAGGCAGAAGCAGTCAAGGGTAGCTTAGGGTTAGGGTTAGGGTTAGGGTACGGCTTAGGGTACGGGTTCGGGTACGGGTTCGGGTACGGGTTCGGGTACGGCGTAGGGTATGGGTTAAGTTTAGGGTTAGGGTTAGTTTGAGGGTTAGGCCTCGGTTTAGGTTACGGGTTAGGATTAGGGTACGTGTTAGGGTTAGGGTAGGGGTTAGGGTTAGGGTGCGCGTTAGGGTTAGGGTAGTTATTAAACATATCCCACTCTCTAGATACCCCTTAGCACGTCAAGGAATATTATTTGGGGGTCCAGCCATGGAGAAGAGTTTAGACACTAGGAGAAGATAAGGAACACACCCATTATCAATAAATCACATTAGGATTCTCTTTTTAACCTGTTCCTTAAAACACTAGTGCTTAGGAAATCTATTGGAGGCAGAAGCAGTCAAGGGTAGCTTAGGGTTAGGGTTAGGGTTAGGGCTAGGGTTAGGACACGGCTTAGGGTACGGGTTCGGGTACGGGTTCGTGTACGGCGTAGGGTATGGGTTTGGTTTAGTGTTAGGGTTAGTTTGAAGGTTAGGGCTCGGTTTAGGGTACGGGTTAGGATTAGGGTTCGTGTTAGGGTTAGGGTAGGGGTTAGGGTTAGGGTACGCGTTAGCGTTAGGGTAGTTATTAAACCTATCCCACTCTCTAGATACCCCTTAGCACGTCAAGGAATATTATTTGGGGGTCCAGCCATGGAGAAGAGTTTAGACACTAGGAGAAGATAAGGAACACACCCATTATCAAGAAATCACATTAGGATTCTCTTTTTAACCTGTTCCTTAAAACACTAGTGCTTAGGAAATCTATTGGAGGCAGAAGCAGTCAAGGGTAGCTTAGGGTTAGGGTTAGGGTTAGGGCTAGGGTTAGGACACGGCTTAGGGTACGGGTTCGGGTACGGGTTCGTGTACGGCGTAGGGTATGGGTTTGGGTTAGGGTTAGGATTAGTTTGAAGGTTAGGGCTCGGTTTAGGTTACGGGTTAGGATTAGGGTTCGTGTTAGGGTTAGGGTAGGGGTTAGGGTTAGGGTACGCGTTAGGGTTAGGGTAGTTATTAAACCTATCCCACTCTCTAGATACCCCTTAGCACGTCAAGGAATATTATTTGGGGGTCCAGCCATGGAGAAGAGTTTAGACACTAGGAGAAGATAAGGAACACACCCATTATCCTGAAATCACATTAGGATTCTCTTTTTAACCTGTTCCTTAATACACTAGTGCTTAGGAAATCTATTGGAGGCAGAAGCAGTCAAGGGTAGCTTAGGGTTAGGGTTACGGTGAGGGTTAGGGTTAGGGTATGGCTTAGGGTACGGTTTCGGGTACGGGTTCGAGTACGGCGTATGGTATGGGTTAGGGTTAGGGTTAGGGTTAGTTTGAGGGTTAGGGCTCCGTTTAGTTACGGGTTAGGATTAGGGTACGTGTTAGGGTTAGGGTAGGGGTTAGGGTTAGGGTACGCGTTAGGGTTAGGGTAGTTATTAAACCTATCCCACTCTCTAGATACCCCTTAGCACGTCAAGGAATATTATTTGGGGGTCCAGCCATGGAGAAGAGTTTAGACACTAGGAGAAGATAAGGAACACACCCATTATCAAGAAATCACATTAGGATTCTCTTTTTAACCAGTTCCTTAAAACACTAGTGCTTAGGAAATCTATTGGAGGCAGAAGCAGTCAAGGGTAGCTTAGGGTTAGGGTTAGGGTTAGGGTACGGCTTAGGGTACGGGTTCGGGTACGGGTTCGGGTACGGGTTCGGGTACGGCGCAGGGTATGGGTTAGGTTTAGGGTTAGGGTTAGTTTGAGGGTTAGGGCTCGGTTTAGGTTACGGGTTAGGATTAGGGTACGTGTTAGGGTTAGGGTAGGGGTTAGGTTTAGGTTACGCGTTAGGGTTAGGGTAGTTATTAAACCTATCCCACTCTCTAGATACCCCTTAGCACGTCAAGGAATATTATTTGGGGGTCCAGCCGTGGAGAAGAGTTTAGACACTAGGAGAAGATAAGGAACACACCCATTATCAAGAAATCACATTAGGATTCTCTTTTTAACCTGTTCCTTAAAACACTAGTGCTTAGGAAATCTATTGGAGGCAGAAGCAGTCAAGGGTAGCTTAGGGTTAGGGTTAGGGTTAGGGCTAGGGTTAGGACACGGCTTAGGGTACGGGTTCGGGTACGGGTTCGTGTACGGCGTAGGGTATGGGTTTGTGTTAGTGTTAGGGTTAGTTTGAAGGTTAGGGCTCGGTTTAGGGTACGGGTTAGGATTAGGGTACGTGTTAGGGTTAGGGTAGGGGTTAGGGTTAGGGTACGCGTTAGGGTTAGGGTAGTTATTAAACCTATCCCACTTTCTAGATACCCCTTAGCACGTCAAGGAATATTATTTGGGGGTCCAGCAATGGAGAAGAGTTTAGACACTAAGAGAAGATAAGGAACACACCCATTATCAAGAAATCACATTAGGATTCTCTTTTTAACCTGTTCCTTAAAACACTAGTGCTTAGGAAATCTATTGGAGGCAGAAGCAGTCAAGGGTAGCTTAGGGTTAGGGTTAGGGTTAGGGTACGGCTTAGGGTACGGGTTCGGGTACGGGTTCGGGTACGGGTTCGGGTACGGCGTAGGGTATGGGTTAAGTTTAGGGTTAGGGTTAGTTTCAGGGTTAGGGCTCGGTTTAGGTTACGGGTTAGGATTAGGGTACGTGTTAGGGTTAGGGTAGGGGTTAGGGTTAGGGTGCGCGTTAGGGTTAGGGTAGTTATTAAACATATCCCACTCTCTAGATACCCCTTAGCACGTCAAGGAATATTATTTGGGGGTCCAGCCATGGAGAAGAGTTTAGACACTAGGAGAAGATAAGGAACACACCCATTATCAATAAATCACATTAGGATTCTCTTTTTAACCTGTTCCTTAAAACACTAGTGCCTAGGAAATCTATTGGAGGCAGAAGCAGTCAAGGGTAGCTTAGGGTTAGGGTTTGGTTTAGGGTACGGCTTAGGGTACGGGTTCGGGTACGGGTTCGGGTACGGGTTTGGGTATGGCGTAGGATATGGGTTAGGGTTAGGGTTAGGGTTAGTTTGAAGGTTAGGGCTCGGTTTAGGGTACGGGTTAGGATTAGGGTTGGTGTTAGGGTTAGGGTAGGGGTTAGGGTTAGGGTACGCGTTAGCGTTAGGGTAGTTATTAAACCTATCCCACTCTCTAGATACCCCTTAGCACGTCAAGGAATATTATTTGGGGGTCCAGCCATGGAGAAGAGTTTAGACACTAGGAGAAGATAAGGAACACACCCATTATCAAGAAATCACATTAGGATTCTCTTTTTAACCTGTTCCTTAAAACACTAGTGCTTAGGAAATCTATTGGAGGCAGAAGCAGTCAAGGGTAGCTTAGGGTTAGTGTTAGGGTTAGGGCTAGGGTTAGGACACGGCTTAGGGTACGGGTTCGGGTACGGGTTCGTGTACGGCGTAGGGTATGGGTTTGGGTTAGGGTTAGGATTAGTTTGAAGGTTAGGGCTCGGTTTAGGTTACGGGTTAGGATTAGGGTTCGTGTTAGGGTTAGGGTAGGGGTTAGGGTTAGGGTACGCGTTAGGGTTAGGGTAGTTATTAAACCTATCCCACTCTCTAGATACCGCTTAGCACGTCAAGGAATATTATTTGGGGGTCCAGCCATGGAGAAGAGTTTAGACACTAGGAGAAAATAAGGAACACACCCATTATCCTGAAATCACATTAGGATTCTCTTTTTAACCTGTTCCTTAATACACTAGTGCTTAGGAAATCTATTGGAGGCAGAAGCAGTCAAGGGTAGCTTAGGGTTAGGGTTACGGTGAGGGTTAGGGTTAGGGTATGGCTTAGGGTACGGGTTCGGGTACGGGTTCGGGTACGGCGTAGGGTATGGGTTAGGGTTAGGGTTAGGGTTAGTTTCAGGGTTAGGGCTCCGATTAGGTTACGGGTTAGGATTAGGGTACGTGTTAAGGTTAGGGTAGGGGTTAGGGTTAGGGTACGCGTTAGGGTTAGGGTAGTTATTAAACCTATCCCACTCTCTAGATACCCCTTAGCACGTCAAGGAATATTATTTGGGGGTCCAGCCGTGGAGAAGAGTTTAGACACTAGGAGAAGATAAGGAACACACCCATTATCAAGAAATCACATTAGGATTCTCTTTTTAACCTGTTCCTTAAAACACTAGTGCTTAGGAAATCTATTGGAGGCAGAAGCAGTCAAGGGTAGCTTAGGGTTAGGGTTAGGGTTAGGGCTAGGGTTAGGACACGGCTTAGGGTACGGGTTCGGGTACGGGTTCGTGTACGGCGTAGGGTATGGGTTTGTGTTAGTGTTAGGGTTAGTTTGAAGGTTAGGGCTCGGTTTAGGGTACGGGTTAGGATTAGGGTACGTGTTAGGGTTAGGGTAGGGGTTAGGGTTAGGGTACGCGTTAGGGTTAGGGTAGTTATTAAACCTATCCCACTTTCTAGATACCCCTTAGCACGTCAAGGAATATTATTTGGGGGTCCAGCAATGGAGAAGAGTTTAGACACTAAGAGAAGATAAGGAACACACCCATTATCAAGAAATCACATTAGGATTCTCTTTTTAACCTGTTCCTTAAAACACTAGTGCTTAGGAAATCTATTGGAGGCAGAAGCAGTCAAGGGTAGCTTAGGGTTAGGGTTAGGGTTAGGGTACGGCTTAGGGTACGGGTTCGGGTTCGGGTTCGGGTACGGGTTCGGGTACGGCGTAGGGTATGGGTTAAGTTTAGGGTTAGGGTTAGTTTCAGGGTTAGGGCTCGGTTTAGGTTACGGGTTAGGATTAGGGTACGTGTTAGGGTTAGGGTAGGGGTTAGGGTTAGGGTGCGCGTTAGGGTTAGGGTAGTTATTAAACATATCCCACTCTCTAGATACCCCTTAGCACGTCAAGGAATATTATTTGGGGGTCCAGCCATGGAGAAGAGTTTAGACACTAGGAGAAGATAAGGAACACACCCATTATCAATAAATCACATTAGGATTCTCTTTTTAACCTGTTCCTTAAAACACTAGTGCTTCGGAAATCTATTGGAGGCAGAAGCAGTCAAGGGTAGCTTAGGGTTAGGGTTTGGTTTAGGGTACGGCTTAGGGTACGGGTTCGGGTACGGGTTCGGGTACGGGTTTGGGTATGGCGTAGGATATGGGTTAGGGTTAGGGTTAGGGTTAGTTTGAAGGTTAGGGCTCGGTTTAGGGTACGGGTTAGGATTAGGGTTGGTGTTAGGGTTAGGGTAGGGGTTAGGGTTAGGGTACGCGTTAGCGTTAGGGTAGTTATTAAACCTATCCCACTCTCTAGATACCCCTTAGCACGTCAAGGAATATTATTTGGGGGTCCAGCCATGGAGAAGAGTTTAGACACTAGGAGAAGATAAGGAACACACCCATTATCAAGAAATCACATTAGGATTCTCTTTTTAACCTGTTCCTTAAAACACTAGTGCTTAGGAAATCTATTGGAGGCAGAAGCAGTCAAGGGTAGCTTAGGGTTAGGGTTAGGGTTAGGGCTAGGGTTAGGACACGGCTTAGGGTACGGGTTCGGGTACGGGTTCGTGTACGGCGTAGGGTATGGGTTTGGGTTAGGGTTAGGATTAGTTTGAAGGTTAGGGCTCGGTTTAGGTTACGGGTTAGGATTAGGGTTCGTGTTAGGGTTAGGGTAGGGGTTAGGGTTAGGGTACGCGTTAGGGTTAGGGTAGTTATTAAACCTATCCCACTCTCTAGATACCGCTTAGCACGTCAAGGAATATTATTTGGGGGTCCAGCCATGGAGAAGAGTTTAGACACTAGGAGAAAATAAGGAACACACCCATTATCCTGAAATCACATTAGGATTCTCTTTTTAACCTGTTCCTTAATACACTAGTGCTTAGGAAATCTATTGGAGGCAGAAGCAGTCAAGGGTAGCTTAGGGTTAGGGTTACGGTGAGGGTTAGGGTTAGGGTATGGCTTAGGGTACGGGTTCGGGTACGGGTTCGGGTACGGCGTAGGGTATGGGTTAGGGTTAGGGTTAGGGTTAGTTTCAGGGTTAGGGCTCTGATTAGGTTACGGGTTAGGATTAGGGTACGTGTTAAGGTTAGGGTAGGGGTTAGGGTTAGGGTACGCGTTAGGGTTAGGGTAGTTATTAAACCTATCCCACTCTCTAGATACCCCTTAGCACGTAAAGGAATATTATTTGGGGGTCCAGCCATGGAGAAGAGTTTAGACACTAGGAGAAGATAAGGAACACACCCATTATCAAGAAATCACATTAGGATTCTCTTTTTAACCTGTTCCTTAAAACACTAGTGCTTAGGAAATCTATTGGAGGCAGAAGCAGTCAAGGGTAGCTTAGGGTTAGGGTCAGGGTTAGGGCTAGGGTTAGGACACGGCTTAGGGTACGGGTTCGGGTACAGGTTCGTGTACGGCGTAGGGTATGGGTTTGGGTTAGGGTTAGGGTTAGTTTGAAGGTTAGGGCTCGGTTTAGGGTACGGGTTAGGATTAGGGTTCGTGTTAGGGTTAGGGTAGGGGTTAGGGTTAGGGTACGCGTTAGGGTTAGGGTAGTTATTAAACCTATCCCACTCTCTAGATACCCCTTAGCACGTCAAGGAATATTATTTGGGGGTCCAGCCATGGAGAAGAGTTTAGACACTAGGAGAAGATAAGGAACACACCCATTATCCTGAAATCACATTAGGATTCTCTTTTTAACCTGTTCCTTAATACACTAGTGCTTAGGAAATCTATTGGAGGCAGAAGCAGTCAAGGGTAGCTTAGGGTTAGGGTTACGGTTAGGGTTAGTGTTAGGGTATGGCTTAGGGTACGGGTTCGGGTACGGGTTCGGGTACGGCGTAGGGTATGGGTTAGGGTTAGGGTTAGGGTTAGTTTGAGGGTTAGGGCTCGGTTCAGGGTACGGGTTAGGATTAGGGTACGTGTTAGGGTTAGGGTAGGGGTTAGGGTTAGGGTACGCGTTAGGGTTAGGTTAGTTATTAAACCTATCCCACTCTCTAGATACCCCTTAGCACGTCAAGGAATATTATTTGGGGGTCCAGCCATGGAGAAGAGTTTAGACACTAGGAGAAGTTAAGGAACACACACATTATCAAGAAATCACATTAGGATTCTCTTTTTAACCTGTTCCTTAAAACACTAGTGCTTAGGAAATCTATTGGAGGCAGAAGCAGTCAAGGGTAGCTTAGGGTTAGGGTTAGGTTTAGGGTTAGGTTTAGGGTTAGGGTTAGGGTTAGGGTACGGCTTAGTGTACGGGTTCGGGTATGGCGTAGGGTATGGGTTAGGGTTAGGGTTAGGGTTAGTTTGAGGGTTAGGGCTCGGTTTAGGTTACGGGTTAGGATTAGGGTACGTCTTAGGGTTAGGGTAGCGGTTAGGGTTAGGGTACGCGTTAGGGTTAGGGTAGTTATTAAACCTATCCCACTCTCTAGATAACCCTTAGCACGTCAAGGAATATTATTTGGGGGTCCAGCCATGGAGAAGAGTTTAGACACTAGGAGAAGATAAGGAACACACACATTATCAAGAAATCACATTAGGATTCTCTTTTTAACCTGTTCCTTAAAACACTAGTGCTTAGGAAATCTATTGGAGGCAGAAGCAGTCAAGGGTAGCTTAGGGTTAGGGTTAGGGTTAGGGTTAGCTTTAGGGTACGGCTTAGGGTACGGGTTCGGGTACGGGTTCGGGTACGGGTTCGGGTACGGCGTAGGGTATGGGTTAGGGTTAGGGTTTGGGTTAGTTTGAGGGTTAGGGCTCGGTTTAGGGTACGGGTTAGGATTAGTGTACGTGTTAGGGTTAGGGTAGAGGTTAGGGTTAGGGTATGCGTTAGGGTTAGGGTAGTTATTAAACCTATCCCACTCTCTAGATACCCCTTAGCACGTCAAGGAATATTATTTGGGGGGCCAGCCATGGAGAAGAGTTTAGACACTAGGAGAAGATAAGGAACACACCCATTATCAAGAAATCACATTAGGATTCTCTTTTTAACCTGTTCCTTAAAACACTAGTGCTTAGGAAATCTATTGGAGGCAGAAGCAGTCAAGGGTAGCTTAGGGTTAGGGTTAGGGTTATTGTTAGGGTAAGGCTTAGGGTACGGGTTCGGGTACGGCATAGGGTATGGGTTAGGGTTAGGGTTAGGTTTAGTTTGAGGGTTAGGGCTCGGTTTAGGGTACGGGTTAGGAGTAGGGTACGTGTTAGGGTTATGGTAGGGGTTAGGGTTAGGGTACGCGTTAGGGTTAGGGTGGTTATTAAACCTAACCCAATCCCTAGATACCCCTTAGCACGTCAAGGAATATTATTTGGGGGTGCAGCCATGGAGAAGAGTTTAGACAGTAGGAGAAGATAAGGAACACACCCATTATCAAGAAATCACATTAGGATTCTCTCTTTAACCTGTTCCTTAAACAATAGTGCTTAGGAAATCTATTGGAGGCAGAAGCAGTCAAGGGTAGCTTAGGGTTAGGGTTAGGGTTAGGGTTAGGGTTAGGGTACGGCTTAGGGTACGGGTTCGGGTACGGGTTCGTGTACGCTGTAGGGTATGGGTTAGGGTTAGGGTTAGGGTTAGTTTGAAGGTTAGGGCTCGGTTTAGGGTACGGGTTAGGATTAGGGTTCGTGTTAGGGTTAGGGTAGGGGTTAGGGTTAGGGTACGCATTAGGGTTAGGGTAGTTATTAATCCTATCCCACTCTCTAGATACCCCTTAGCACGTCAAGGAATATTATTTGGGGGTCCAGCCATGGAGAAGAGTTTAGACACTAGGAGAAGATAAGGAACACACCCATTATCAAGAAATCACATTAGGATTCTCTTTTTAACCTGTTCCTTAAAACACTAGTGCTTAGGAAATCTATTGGAGGCAGAAGCAGTCAAGGGTAGCTTAGGGTTAGGGTTAGGGTTAGGGCTAGGGTTAGGACACGGCTTAGGGTACGGGTTCGGGTACGGGTTCGTGTACGGCGTAGGGTATGGGTTTGGGTTAGGGTTAGGGTTAGTTTGAAGGTTAGGGCTCGGTTTAGGGTACGGGTTAGGATTAGGGTTCGTGTTAGGGTTAGGGTAGGGGTTAGGGTTAGGGTACGCGTTAGGGTTAGGGTAGTTATTAAACCTATCCCACTCTCTAGATACCCCTTAGCACGTCAAGGAATATTATTTGGGGGTCCAGCCATGGAGAAGAGTTTAGACACTAGGAGAAGATAAGGAACACACCCATTATCCTGAAATCACATTAGGATTCTCTTTTTAACCTGTTCCTTAATACACTAGTGCTTAGGAAATCTATTGGAGGCAGAAGCAGTCAAGGGTAGCTTAGGGTTAGGGTTACGGTTAGGGTTAGTGTTAGGGTATGGCTTAGGGTACGGGTTCGGGTACGGGTTCGGGTACGGCGTAGGGTATGGGTTAGGGTTAGGGTTAGGGTTAGTTTGAGGGTTAGGGCTCGGTTCAGGGTACGGGTTAGGATTAGGGTACGTGTTAGGGTTAGGGTAGGGGTTAGGGTTAGGGTACGCGTTAGGGTTAGGTTAGTTATTAAACCTATCCCACTCTCTAGATACCCCTTAGCACGTCAAGGAATATTATTTGGGGGTCCAGCCATGGAGAAGAGTTTAGACACTAGGAGAAGATAAGGAACACACACATTATCAAGAAATCACATTAGGATTCTCTTTTTAACCTGTTCCTTAAAACACTAGTGCTTAGGAAATCTATTGGAGGCAGAAGCAGTCAAGGGTAGCTTAGGGTTAGGGTTAGGGTTAGGGTTAGGGTTAGCTTTAGGGTACGGCTTAGGGTACGGGTTCGGGTACGGGTTCGGGTACGGGTTCGGGTACGGCGTAGGGTATGGGTTAGGGTTAGGGTTTGGGTTAGTTTGAGGGTTAGGGCTCGGTTTAGGTTACGGGTTAGGATTAGTGTACGTGTTAGGGTTAGGGTAGAGGTTAAGTTTAGGGTATGCGTTAGGGTTAGGGTAGTTATTAAACCTATCCCACTCTCTAGATACCCCTTAGCACGTCAAGGAATATTATTTGGGGGGCCAGCCATGGAGAAGAGTTTAGACATTAGGAGAAGATAAGGAACACACCCATTATCAAGAAATCACATTAGGATTCTCTTTTTAACCTGTTCCTTAAAACACTAGTGCTTAGGAAATCTATTGGAGGCAGAAGCAGTCAAGGGTAGCTTAGGGTTAGGGTTAGGGTTATTGTTAGGGTAAGGCTTAGGGTACGGGTTCGGGTACGGCATAGGGTATGGGTTAGGGTTAGGGTTAGGTTTAGTTTGAGTGTTAGGGCTCGGTTTAGGGTACGGGTTAGGAGTAGGGTACGTGTTAGGGTTATGGTAGGGGTTAGGGTTAGGGTACGCGTTAGGGTTAGGGTGGTTATTAAACCTAACCCACTCCCTAGATACCCCTTAGCACGTCAAGGAATATTATTTGGGGGTGCAGCCATGGAGAAGAGTTTAGACAGTAGGAGAAGATAAGGAACACACCCATTATCAAGAAATCACATTAGGATTCTCTCTTTAACCTGTTCCTTAAACACTAGTGCTTAGGAAATCTATTGGAGGCAGAAGCAGTCAAGGGTAGCTTAGGGTTAGGGTTAGGGTTAGGGTTAGGGTTAGGGTACGGCTTAGGGTACGGGTTCGGGTACGGGTTCGTGTACGCTGTAGGGTATGGGTTAGGGTTAGGGTTAGGGTTAGTTTGAAGGTTAGGGCTCGGTTTAGGGTACGGGTTAGGATTAGGGTTCGTGTTAGGGTTAGGGTAGGGGTTAGGGTTAGGGTACGCATTAGGGTTAGGGTAGTTATTAAACCTATCCCACTCTCTAGATACCCCTTAGCACGTCAAGGAATATTATTTGGGGGTCCAGCCATGGAGAAGAGTTTAGACACTAGGAGAAGATAAGGAACACACCCATTATCAAGAAATCACATTAGGATTCTCTTTTTAACCTGTTCCTTAAAACACTAGTGCTTAGGAAATCTATTGGAGGCAGAAGCAGTCAAGGGTAGCTTAGGGTTAGGGTTTGGGTTAGGGTACGGCTTAGGGTACGGGTTCGGGTACGGGTTCGGGTACGGGTTTGGGTATGGCGTAGGATATGGGTTAGGGTTAGGGTTACGGTTAGTTTGAGGGTTAGGGCTCGGTTTAGGGTACGGGTTAGTATTAGGGTACGTGTTAGGGTGAGGTTAGGCGTTAGGGTTAGGGTACGCGTTAGGGTTAGGGTAGTTATTAAACCTATCCCACTCTCTAGATACCCCTTAGCACGTCAAGGAATATTATTTGGGGGTCCAGCCATGGAGAAGAGTTTAGACACTAGGAGAAGATAAGGAACACACCCATTATCCTGAAATCACATTAGGATTCTCTTTTTAACCTGTTCCTTAATACACTAGTGCTCAGGAAATCTATTGGAGGCAGAAGCAGTCAAGGGTAGCTTAGGGTTAGGGTTACGGTTAGGGTTAGTGTTAGGGTATGGCTTAGGGTACGGGTTCGGGTACGGGTTCGGGTACGGCGTAGGGTATGGGTTAGGGTTAGGGTTAGGGTTAGTTTGAGGGTTAGGGCTCGGTTCAGGGTACGGGTTAGGATTAGGGTTCGTGTTAGGGTTAGGGTAGGGGTTAGGGTTAGGGTACGCATTAGGGTTAGGGTAGTTATTAAACCTATCCCACTCTCTAGATACCCCATAGCACGTCAAGGAATATTATGTGGGGGTCCAGCCATGGAGAAAAGTTTAGACACTAGGAGAAGATAAGGAACACACCCATTATCAAGAAATCACATTAGGATTCTCTTTTTAACCTGTTCCTTAAAACACTAGTGCTTAGGAAATCTATTGGAGGCAGAAGCAGTCAAGGGTAGCTTAGGGTTAGGGTTAGGGTTATTGTTAGGGTAAGGCTTAGGGTACGCGTTCGGGTACGGCATAGGGTATGGGTTAGGGTTAGGGTTAGGGTTAGTTTGAGGGTTAGGGCTCGGTTTAGGGTACGGGTTAGGATTAGGGTACGTGTTAGGGTTAGGGTAGGGGTTAGGGATAGGGTACGCGTTAGGGTTAGGGTAGTTATTAAACCTATCCCACTCCCTAGATACCCCTTAGCACGTCAAGGAATATTATTTGGGGGACCAGCCATGGAGAAGAGTTTAGACAGTAGGAGAAGATAAGGAACACACCCATTATCAAGAAATCACATTAGGATTCTCTTTTTAACCTGTTCCTTAAAACACTAGTGCTTCGGAAATCTATTGGAGGAAGAAGCAGTCAAGGGTAGCTTAGGGTTAGCGTTAGGGTTAGGGCTAGGGTTAGGACACGGCTTAGGGTACGGGTTCGGGTACGGGTTCGTGTATGGCGTAGGGTATGGGTTTGGGTTAGGGTTAGGGTTAGTTTGAAGTTTAGGGCTCGGTTTAGGGTACGGGTTAGGATTAGGGTTCGTGTTAGGGTTAGGGTAGGGGTTAGGGTTAGGGTACGCGTTAGGGCTGGGTAGTTATTAAACCTATCCCACTCTCTATATACCCCTTAGCACGTCAAGGAATATTATTTGGGGGTCCAGCCATGGAGAAGAGTTTAGACACTAAGAGAAGATAAGGAACACACCCATTATCCTGAAATCACATTAGGATTCCCTTTTTAACCTGTTCCTTAATACACTAGTGCTTAGGAAATCTATTGGAGGCAGAAGCAGTCAAGGGTAGCTTAGGGTTAGGGTTACGGTTAGGTTTAGGGTTAGGGTTATTGTTAGGGTAAGGCTTAGGGTACGGGTTCGGGTACGGCATAGTGTATGGGTTAGGGTTAGGGTTAGGGTTAGTTTGAGGGTTAGGGCTCGGTTTAGGGTACGGGTTAGGAGTAGGGTACGTGTTAGGGTTAGGGTAGGGGTTAGGGTTAGGGTACGCGTTAGGGTTAGGGTAGTTATTAAACCTATCCCACTCCCTAGATAGCCCTTAGCACGTCAAGGAATATTATTGGGGGTCCAGCCATGGAGAAGAGTTTAGACAGTAGGAGAAGATAAGGAACACACCCATTATCAAGAAATCACATTAGGATTCTCTTTTTAACCTGTTCCTTAAAACACTAGTGCTTAGGAAATCTATTGGAGGCAGAAGCAGTCAAGGGTAGCTTAGGGTTAGGGTTAGGGTTAGGGCTAGGGTTAGGATACGGCTTAGGGTACGGGTTCGGGTACGGGTTCGTGTACGGCGTAGGGTATGGGTTTGGGTTAGGGTTAGGATTAGTTTGAAGGTTAGGGCTCGGTATAGGGTACGGGTTAGGATTAGGGTTCGTGTTAGGGTTAGGGTAGGGGTTAGGGTTAGGGTACGCGTTAGGGTTAGGGTAGTTATTAAACCTATCCCACTCTCTAGATACCCCTTAGCACGTCAAGGAATATTATTTGGGGGTCCAGCCATGGAGAAGAGTTTAGACACTAGGAGAAGATAAGGAACACACCCATTATCCTGAAATCACATTAGGATTTTCTTTTTAACCTGTTCCTTAATACACTAGTGCTTAGGAAATCTATTGGAGGCAGAAGCAGTCAAGGGTAGCTTAGGGTTTGGGTTTGGTTTAGGGTACGGCTTAGGGTACGGGTTCGGGTACGGGTTCGGGTACGGGTTTGGGTATGGCGTAGGATATGGGTTAGGGTTAGGGTTAGGGTTAGTTTGAGGGTTAGGGCTCGGTTTAGGGTACGGGTTAGGATTAGGGTACGTGTTAGGGTTAGGGTAGGGGTTAGGGTTAGGGTACGCGTTAGGGTTAGGGTAGTTATTAAACCTATCCCACTCCCTAGATACCCCTTAGCACGTCAAGGAATATTATTTGGGGGTCCAGCCATGGAGAAGAGTTTAGACACTAGGAGAAGATAAGGAACACACCCATTATCAAGAAATCACATTAGGATTCTCTTTTTAACCTGTTCCTTAAAACACTAGTGCTTAGGAAATCTATTGGAGGCAGAAGCAGTCAAGGGTAGCTTAGGGTTAGGGTTAGGGTTAGGGCTAGGGTTAGGACACGGCTTAGGGTACGGGTTCGGGTACGGGTTCGTGTACGGCGTAGGGTATGGGTTTGGGTTAGTGTTAGGGTTAGTTTGAGGGTTAGGGCTCCGTTTAGGTTACGGGTTAGGATTAGGGTACGTGTTAGGGTTAGGGTAGGGGTTAGGGTTAGGGTACGCGTTAGGGTTAGGGTAGTTATTAAACCTATCCCACTCTCTAGATACCCCTTAGCACGTCAAGGAATATTATTTGGGGGTCCAGCCATGGAGAAGAGTTTAGACACTAGGAGAAGATAAGGAACACACCCATTATCCTGAAATCACATTAGGATTCTCTTTTTAACCTGTTCCTTAATACACTAGTGCTTAGGAAATCTATTGGAGGCAGAAGCAGTCAAGGGTAGCTTAGGGTTAGGGTTACGGTTAGGGTTAGTTTTAGGGTATGGCTTAGGGTACGGGTTCGGGTACGGGTTCGGGTACGGCGTAGGGTATGGGTTAGGGTTAGGGTTAGGGTTAGTTTGAGGGTTAGGGCTCGGTTCAGGGTACGGGTTAGGATTAGGGTACGTGTTAGGGTTAGGGTAGGGGTTAGGGTTAGGGTACGCGTTAGGGTTAGGTTAGTTATTAAACCTATCCCACTCTCTAGATACCCCTTAGCACGTCAAGGAATATTATTTGGGGGTCCAGCCATGGAGAAGAGTTTAGACACTAGGAGAAGATAAGGAACACACCCATTATCAAGAAATCACATTAGGATTCTCTTTTTAACCTGTTCCTTAAAACACTAGTGCTTAGGAAATCTATTGGAGGCAGAAGCAGTCAAGGGTAGCTTAGGGTTAGGGTTAGGGTTAGGGTACGGCTTAGGGTACGGGTTCGGGTACGGGTTCGGATACGGGTTCGGGTACGGCATAGGGTATGGGTTAGGTATAGGGTTAGGGTTAGTTTGAGGGTTAGGGCTCGGTTTAGGTTACGGCTTAGGATTAGGGTACGTGTTAGAGTTAGGGTAGGGGTTAGGGTTAGGGTACGCGTTAGGGTTAGGGTAGTTATTAAACATATCCCACTCTCTAGATACCCCTTAGCACGTCAAGGAATATTATTTGGGGGTCCAGCAATGGAGAAGAGTTTAGACACTAGGAGAAGATAAGGAACACACCCATTATCAATAAATCACATTAGGATTCTCTTTTTAACCTGTTCCTTAAAACACTAGTGCTTAGGAAATCTATTGGAGGCAGAAGCAGTCAAGGGTAGCTTAGGGTTAGGGTTTGGGTTAGGGTACGGCTTAGGGTACGGGTTCGGGTACGGGTTCGGGTACGGGTTTGGGTATGGCGTAGGATATGGGTTAGGGTTAGGGTTAGGGTTAGTTTGAGGGTTAGGGCTCGGTTTAGAGTACGGGTTAGGATTAGGGTACGTGTTAGGGTTAGGGTAGGGGTTAGGGTTAGGGTACGCGTTAGGGTTAGGGTAGTTATTAAACCTATCCCACTCCCTAGATACCCCTTAGCACGTCAAGGAATATTATTTGGGGGTCCAGCCATGGAGAAGAGTTTAGACACTAGGAGAAGATAAGGAACACACCCATTATCCTGAAATCACATTAGGATTCTCTTTTTAACCTGTTCCTTAAAACACTAGTGCTTAGGAAATCTATTGGAGGAAGAAGCAGTCAAGGGTAGCTTAGGGTTAGGGTTAGGGTTAGGGCTAGGGTTAGGACACGGCTTAGGGTACGGGTTCGGGTACGGGTTCGTGTACGGCGTAGGGTATGGGTATGGGTTAGTGTTAGGGTTAATTTGAAGGTTAGGGCTCGGTTTAGGGTACGGGTTAGGATTAGGGTTCGTGTTAGGGTTAGGGTAGGGGTTAGGGTTAGGGTACGCGTTAGGGTTAGGGTAGTTATTAAACCTATCCCACTCTCTAGATTCCCCTTAGCACGTCAAGGAATATTATTTGGGGGTCCAGCCATGGAGAAGAGTTTAGACACTAGGAGAAGATAAAGAACACACCCATTATCCTGAAATCACATTAGGATTCTCTTTTAAACCTGTTCCTTAATACACTAGTGCTTAGGAAATCTATTGGAGGCAGAAGCAGTCAAGGGTAGCTTAGGGTTAGGGTTACGGTTAGGGTTAGGGTTAGGGTATGGCTTAGGGTACGGGTTCGGGTACGGGTTCGGGTACGGCGTAGGGTATGGGTTAGGGTTAGGGTTAGGGTTAGTTTGAGGATTAGGGCTCGGTTTAGGGTACGGGTTAGGATTAGGGTACGTGTTAGGGTTAGGGTAGGGGTTAGGGTTAGGGTACGCGTTAGGGTTAGGGCAGTTATTAAACCTATCCCACTCTCTAGATACCCCTTAGCACGTCAAGGAATATTATTTGGGGGTCCAGCCATGGAGAAGAGTTTAGACACTAGGAGAAGATAAGGAACACACCCATTATCAAGAAATCACATTATGATTCTCTTTTTAACCTGTTCCTTAAAACACTAGTGCTTACGAAATCTATTGGAGGCAGAAGCAGTCAAGGGTAGCTTAGGGTTAGGGTTTGGGTTAGGGTATGGCTTAGGGTACGGGTTCGGGTACGGGTTCGGGTACGGGTTTGTGTATGGCGTAGGATATGCGTTAGGGTTAGGGTTCGGGTTACTTTGAGGGTTAGGGCTCGGTTTAGGGTACGGGTTAGGTTTAGGGTACGTGTTAGGGTTAGGGTAGGGGTTAGGGTTAGGGTACGCGTTAGGGTTAGGGTAGTTATTAAACCTATCCCACTCTCTAGATACCCCTTAGCACGTCAAGGAATATTATTTGGTGGTCCAGCCATGGAGAAGAGTTTAGACACTAGGAGAAGATAAGGAACACACCCATTATCAAGAAATCACAGTAGGATTCTCTTTTTAACCTGTTCCTTAAAACACTAGTGCTTAGGAAATCAATTGGAGGCAGAAGCAGTCAAGGGTAGCTTAGGGTTAGGGTTAGGGTTAGGGTTTGGGTTAGTGTTAGGGTACGGGTTAGGACTAGGGTACGAGTTAGGGTTAGGGTAGGGGTTAGGGTTAGGGTACGCGTTAGGGTTAGGGTAGTTATTAAACCTATCCCACTCCCTAGATACCCCTTAGCACGTCAAGGAATATTATTTGGGGGTCCAGCCATGGAGAAGAGTTTAGACAGTAGGAGAAGATAAGGAACACACCCATTATCAAGAAATCACATTAGGATTCTCTTTTTAACCTGTTCCTTAAAACACTAGTGCTTAGGAAATCTATTGGAGGCAAAGCAGTCAAGGGTAGCTTAGGGTTAGGGTTAGGGTTAGGGTTAGGGTTAGGGTACGGCTTAGGGTACGGGTTCGGGTAAGGGTTCGTGTACGCTGTAGGGTATGGGTTAGGGTTAGGGTTAGGGTTAGTTTGAAGGTTAGGTCTCGGTTTAGGGTACGGGTTAGGATTAGGGTTCGTGTTAGGGTTAGGGTAGGGGTTAGGGTTAGGGTACGCGTTAGGGTTAGGGTAGTTATGAAACCTATCCCACTCTCTAGATACCCCTTAGCACGTCAAGGAATATTATTTGGGGGTCCAGCCATGGAGAAGAGTTTAGACACTAGGAGAAGATAAGGAACACACCCATTATCCTGAAATCACATTAGGATTCTCTTTTTAACCTGTTCCTTAAAACACTAGTGCTTAGGAAATCTATTGGAGGCAGAAGCAGTCAAGGGTAGCTTAGGGTTAGGGTTAGGGTTAGGGTACGGCTTAGGGTACGGGTTCGGGTACGGGTTCGGGTACGGGTTCGGGTACGGCGTAGGGTATGGGTTAAGTTTAGTGTTAGGGTTAGTTTGAGGGTTAGGCCTCGGTTTAGGTTACGGGTTAGGATTAGGGTACGTGTTAGGGTTAGGGTAGGGGTTAGGGTTAGGGTGCGCGTTAGGGTTAGGGTAGTTATTAAACATATCCCACTCTCTAGATACCCCTTAGCACGTCAAGGAATATTATTTGGGGGTCCAGCCATGGAGAAGAGTTTAGACACTAGGAGAAGATAAGGAACACACCCATTATCAATAAATCACATTAGGATTCTCTTTTTAACCTGTTCCTTAAAACACTAGTGCTTAGGAAATCTATTGGAGGCAGAAGCAGTCAAGGGTAGCTTAGGGTTAGGGTTTGGTTTAGGGTACGGCTTAGGGTACGGGTTCGGGTACGGGTTCGGGTACGGGTTTGGGTATGGCGTAGGATATGGGTTAGGGTTAGGGTTAGGGTTAGTTTGAGGGTTAGGGCTCGGTTTAGGGTACGGGTTAGGATTAGGGTACGTGTTAGGGTTAGGGTAGGGGTTAGGGTTAGGGTACGCGTTAGGGTTAGGGTAGTTATTAAACCTATCCCACTCCCTAGATACCCCTTAGCACGTCAAGGAATATTATTTGGGGGTCCAGCCATGGAGAAGAGTTTAGACACTAGGAGAAGATAAGGAACACACCCATTATCAAGAAATCACATTAGGATTCTCTTTTTAACCTGTTCCTTAAAACACTAGTGCTTAGGAAATCTATTGGAGGCAGAAGCAGTCAAGGGTAGCTTAGGGTTAGGGTTAGGGTTAGGGCTAGGGTTAGGACACGGCTTAGGGTACGGGTTCGGGTACGGGTTCGTGTACGGCGTAGGGTATGGGTTTGGGTTAGTGTTAGGGTTAGTTTGAAGGTTAGGGCTCGGTTTAGGGTACGGGTTAGGATTAGGGTTCGTGTTAGGGTTAGGGTAGGGGTTAGGGTTAGGGTACGCGTTAGCGTTAGGGTAGTTATTAAACCTATCCCACTCTCTAGATACCCCTTAGCACGTCAAGGAATATTATTTGGGGGTCCAGCCATGGAGAAGAGTTTAGACACTAGGAGAAGATAAGGAACACACCCATTATCAAGAAATCACATTAGGATTCTCTTTTTAACCTGTTCCTTAAAACACTAGTGCTTAGGAAATCTATTGGAGGCAGAAGCAGTCAAGGGTAGCTTAGGGTTAGGGTTAGGGTTAGGGCTAGGGTTAGGACACGGCTTAGGGTACGGGTTCGGGTACGGGTTCGTGTACGGCGTAGGGTATGGGTTTGGGTTAGGGTTAGGATTAGTTTGAAGGTTAGGGCTCGGTTTAGGTTACGGGTTAGGATTAGGGTTCGTGTTAGGGTTAGGGTAGGGGTTAGGGTTAGGGTACGCGTTAGGGTTAGGGTAGTTATTAAACCTATCCCACTCTCTAGATACCCCTTAGCACGTCAAGGAATATTATTTGGGGGTCCAGCCATGGAGAAGAGTTTAGACACTAGGAGAAGATAAGGAACACACCCATTATCCTGAAATCACATTAGGATTCTCTTTTTAACCTGTTCCTTAATACACTAGTGCTTAGGAAATCTATTGGAGGCAGAAGCAGTCAAGGGTAGCTTAGGGTTAGGGTTACGGTGAGGGTTAGGGTTAGGGTATGGCTTAGGGTACGGGTTCGGGTACGGGTTCGTGTACGGCGTAGGGTATGGGTTAGGGTTAGGGTTAGGGTTAGTTTGAGGGTTAGGGCTCCGTTTAGGTTACGGGTTAGGATTAGGGTACGTGTTAGGGTTAGGGTAGGGGTTAGGGTTAGGGTACGCGTTAGGGTTAGGGTAGTTATTAAACCTATCCCACTCTCTAGATACCCCTTAGCACGTCAAGGAATATTATTTGGGGGTCCAGCCATGGAGAAGAGTTTAGACACTAGGAGAAGATAAGGAACACACCCATTATCAAGAAATCACATTAGGATTCTCTTTTTAACCAGTTCCTTAAAACACTAGTGCTTAGGAAATCTATTGGAGGCAGAAGCAGTCAAGGGTAGCTTAGGGTTAGGGTTAGGGTTAGGGTACGGCTTAGGGTACGGGTTCGGGTACGGGTTCGGGTACGGGTTCGGGTACGGCGTAGGGTATGGGTTAAGTTTAGGGTTAGGGTTAGTTTGAGGGTTAGGGCTCGGTTTAGGTTACGGGTTAGGATTAGGGTACGTGTTAGGGTTAGGGTAGGGGTTAGGGTTAGGGTGCGCGTTAGGGTTAGGGTAGTTATTAAACATATCCCACTCTCTAGATACCCCTTAGCACCTCAAGGAATATTATTTGGGGGTCCAGCCATGGAGAAGAGTTTAGACACTAGGAGAAGATAAGGAACACACCCATTATCAATAAATCACATTAGGATTCTCTTTTTAACCTGTTCCTTAAAACACTAGTGCTTAGGAAATCTATTGGAGGCAGAAGCAGTCAAGGGTAGCTTAGGGTTAGGGTTTTGTTTAGGGTACGGCTTAGGGTACGGGTTCGGGTACGGGTTTGGGTATGGCGTAGGATATGGGTTAGGGTTAGGGTTAGGGTTAGTTTGAGGGTTAGGGCTCGGTTTAGGGTACGGGTTAGGATTAGGGTACGTGTTAGGGTTAGGGTAGTGGTTAGGGTTAGGGTACGCGTTAGGGTTAGGGTAGTTATTAAACCTATCCCACTCCCTAGATACCCCTTAGCACGTCAAGGAATATTATTTGGGGGTCCAGCCATGGAGAAGAGTTTAGACACTAGGAGAAGATAAGGAACACACCCATTATCAAGAAATCACATTAGGATTCTCTTTTTAACCTGTTCCTTAAAACACTAGTGCTTAGGAAATCTATTGGAGGCAGAAGCAGTCAAGGGTAGCTTAGGGTTAGGGTTAGGGTTAGGGCTAGGGTTAGGACACGCCTTAGGGTACGGGTTCGGGTACGGGTTCGTGTACGGCGTAGGGTATGGGTTTGGGTTAGTGTTAGGGTTAGTTTGAAGGTTAGGGCTCGGTTTAGGGTACGGGTTAGGATTAGGGTTCGTGTTAGGGTTAGGGTAGGGGTTAGGGTTAGGGTACGCGTTAGCGTTAGGGTAGTTATTAAACCTATCCCACTCTCTAGATACCCCTTAGCACGTCAAGGAATATTATTTGGGGGTCCAGCCATGGAGAAGAGTTTAGACACTAGGAGAAGATAAGGAACACACCCATTATCAAGAAATCACATTAGGATTCTCTTTTTAACCTGTTCCTTAAAACACTAGTGCTTAGGAAATCTATTGGAGGCAGAAGCAGTCAAGGGTAGCTTAGGGTTAGGGTTAGGGTTAGGGCTAGGGTTAGGACACGGCTTAGGGTACGGGTTCGGGTACGGGTTCGTGTACGGCGTAGGGTATGGGTTTGGGTTAGGGTTAGGATTAGTTTGAAGGTTAGGGCTCGGTTTAGGGTACGGGTTAGGATTAGGGTTCGTGTTAGGGTTAGGGTAGGGGTTAGGGTTAGGGTACGCGTTAGGGTTAGGGTAGTTATTAAACCTATCCCACTCTCTAGATACCCCTTAGCACGTCAAGGAATATTATTTGGGGGTCCAGCCATGGAGAAGAGTTTAGACACTAGGAGAAGATAAGGAACACACCCATTATCAAGAAATCACATTAGGATTCTCTTTTTAACCAGTTCCTTAAAACACTAGTGCTTAGGAAATCTATTGGAGGCAGAAGCAGTCAAGGGTAGCTTAGGGTTAGGGTTAGGGTTAGTGTACGGCTTAGGGTACGGGTTCGGGTACGGGTTCGGGTACGGGTTCGGGTACGGCGCAGGGTATGGGTTAGGTTTAGGGTTAGGGTTAGTTTGAGGGTTAGGGCTCGGTTTAGGTTACGGGTTAGGATTAGGGTACGTGTTAGGGTTAGGGTAGGGGTTAGGGTTAGGGTACGCGTTAGGGTTAGGGTAGTTATTAAACCTATCCCACTCTCTAGATACCCCTTAGCACGTCAAGGAATATTATTTGGGGGTCCAGCCATGGAGAAGAGTTTAGACACTAGGAGAAGATAAGGAACACACCCATTATCAAGAAATCACATTAGGATTCTCTTTTTAACCTGTTCCTTAAAACACTAGTGCTTAGGAAATCTATTGGAGGCAGAAGCAGTCAAGGGTAGCTTAGGGTTAGGGTTAGGGTTAGGGCTAGGGTTAGGACACGGCTTAGGGTACGGGTTCGGGTACGGGTTCGTGTACGGCGTAGGGTATGGGTTTGTGTTAGGGTTAGGTTAGTTTGAAGGTTAGGGCTCGGTTTAGGGTACGGGTTAGGATTAGGGTACGTGTTAGGGTTAGGGTAGGGGTTAGGGTTAGGGTACGCGTTAGGGTTAGGGTAGTTATTAAACCTATCCCACTTTCTAGATACCCCTTAGCACGTCAAGGAATATTATTTGGGGGTCCAGCAATGGAGAAGAGTTTAGACACTAGGAGAAGATAAGGAACACACCCATTATCAAGAAATCACATTAGGATTCTCTTTTTAACCTGTTCCTTAAAACACTAGTGTTTAGGAAATCTATTGGAGGCAGAAGCAGTCAAGGGTAGCTTAGGGTTAGGGTTAGGGTTAGGGTACGGCTTAGGGTACGGGTTCGGGTACGGGTTCGGGTACGGGTTTGGGTATGACGTAGGATATGGGTTAGGGTTAGGGTTAGGGTTAGTTTGAGGGTTAGGGCTCGGTTTAGGGTACGGGTTAGGATTAGGGTACGTGTTAGGGTTAGGGTAGGGTTTAGGGTTAGGGTACGCGTTAGGGTTAGTGTAGTTATTAAACCTATCCCACTCTCTAGATACCCCTTAGCACGTCAAGGAATATTATTTGGGTGTCCAGCCATGGAGAAGAGTTTAGACACTAGGAGAAGATAAGGAACACACCCATTATCCTGAAATCACATTAGGATTCTCTTTTTAACCTGTTCCTTAAAACACTAGTGCTTAGGAAATCTATTGGAGGCAGAAGCAGTCAAGGGTAGCTTAGGGTTAGGGTTAGGGTTAGGGTACGGCTTAGGGTACGGGTTCGGGTACGGGTTCGGGTACGGGTTCGGGTACGGCGTAGGGTATGGGTTAAGTTTAGGGTTAGGGTTAGTTTGAGGGTTAGGCCTCGGTTTAGGTTACGGGTTAGGATTAGGGTACGTGTTAGGGTTAGGGTAGGGGTTAGGGTTAGGGTGCGCGTTAGGGTTAGGGTAGTTATTAAACATATCCCACTCTCTAGATACCCCTTAGCACGTCAAGGAATATTATTTGGGGGTCCAGCCATGGAGAAGAGTTTAGACACTAGGAGAAGATAAGGAACACACCCATTATCAAGAAATCACATTAGGATTCTCTTTTTAACCTGTTCCTTAAAACACTAGTGCTTAGGAAATCTATTGGAGGCAGAAGCAGTCAAGGGTAGCTTAGGGTTAGGGTTTGGTTTAGGGTACGGCTTAGGGTACGGGTTCGGGTACGGGTTCGGGTACGGGTTTGGGTATGGCGTAGGATATGGGTTAGGGTTAGGGTTAGGGTTAGTTTGAGGGTTAGGGCTCGGTTTAGGGTACGGGTTAGGATTAGGGTACGTGTTAGGGTTAGGGTAGGGGTTAGGGTTAGGGTACGCGTTAGGGTTAGGGTAGTTATTAAACCTATCCCACTCCCTAGATACCCCTTAGCACGTCAAGGAATATTATTTGGGGGTCCAGCCATGGAGAAGAGTTTAGACACTAGGAGAAGATAAGGAACACACCCATTATCAAGAAATCACATTAGGATTCTCTTTTTAACCTGTTCCTTAAAACACTAGTGCTTAGGAAATCTATTGGAGGCAGAAGCAGTCAAGGGTAGCTTAGGGTTAGGGTTAGGGTTAGGGCTAGGGTTAGGACACGGCTTAGGGTACGGGTTCGGGTACGGGTTCGTGTACGGCGTAGGGTATGGGTTTGGGTTAGTGTTAGGGTTAGTTTGAAGGTTAGGGCTCGGTTTAGGGTACGGGTTAGGATTAGGGTTCGTGTTAGGGTTAGGGTAGGGGTTAGGGTTAGGGTACGCGTTAGCGTTAGGGTAGTTATTAAACCTATCCCACTCTCTAGATACCCCTTAGCACGTCAAGGAATATTATTTGGGGGTCCAGCCATGGAGAAGAGTTTAGACACTAGGAGAAGATAAGGAACACACCCATTATCAAGAAATCACATTAGGATTCTCTTTTTAACCTGTTCCTTAAAACACTAGTGCTTAGGAAATCTATTGGAGGCAGAAGCAGTCAAGGGTAGCTTAGGGTTAGGGTTAGGGTTAGGGCTAGGGTTAGGACACGGCTTAGGGTACGGGTTCGGGTACGGGTTCGTGTACGGCGTAGGGTATGGGTTTGGGTTAGGGTTAGGATTAGTTTGAAGGTTAGGGCTCGGTTTAGGGTACGGGTTAGGATTAGGGTTCGTGTTAGGGTTAGGGTAGGGGTTAGGGTTAGGGTACGCGTTAGGGTTAGGGTAGTTATTAAACCTATCCCACTCTCTAGATACCCCTTAGCACGTCAAGGAATATTATTTGGGGGTCCAGCCATGGAGAAGAGTTTAGACACTAGGAGAAGATAAGGAACACACCCATTATCAAGAAATCACATTAGGATTCTCTTTTTAACCAGTTCCTTAAAACACTAGTGCTTAGGAAATCTATTGGAGGCAGAAGCAGTCAAGGGTAGCTTAGGGTTAGGGTTAGGGTTAGGGTACGGCTTAGGGTACGGGTTCGGGTACGGGTTCGGGTACGGGTTCGGGTACGGCGCAGGGTATGGGTTAGGTTTAGGGTTAGGGTTAGTTTGAGGGTTAGGGCTCGGTTTAGGTTACGGGTTAGGATTAGGGTACGTGTTAGGGTTAGGGTAGGGGTTAGGGTTAGGGTACGCGTTAGGGTTAGGGTAGTTATTAAACCTATCCCACTCTCTAGATACCCCTTAGCACGTCAAGGAATATTATTTGGGGGTCCAGCCATGGAGAAGAGTTTAGACACTAGGAGAAGATAAGGAACACACCCATTATCAAGAAATCACATTAGGATTCTCTTTTTAACCTGTTCCTTAAAACACTAGTGCTTAGGAAATCTATTGGAGGCAGAAGCAGTCAAGGGTAGCTTAGGGTTAGGGTTAGGGTTAGGGCTAGGGTTAGGACACGGCTTAGGGTACGGGTTCGGGTACGGGTTCGTGTACGGCGTAGGGTATGGGTTTGTGTTAGGGTTAGGTTAGTTTGAAGGTTAGGGCTCGGTTTAGGGTACGGGTTAGGATTAGGGTACGTGTTAGGGTTAGGGTAGGGGTTAGGGTTAGGGTACGCGTTAGGGTTAGGGTAGTTATTAAACCTATCCCACTTTCTAGATACCCCTTAGCACGTCAAGGAATATTATTTGGGGGTCCAGCCATGGAGAAGAGTTTAGACACTAGGAGAAGATAAGGAACACACCCATTATCAAGAAATCACATTAGGATTCTCTTTTTAACCTGTTCCTTAAAACACTAGTGTTTAGGAAATCTATTGGAGGCAGAAGCAGTCAAGGGTAGCTTAGGGTTAGGGTTAGGGTTAGGGTACGGCTTAGGGTACGGGTTCGGGTACGGGTTCGGGTACGGGTTTGGGTATGACGTAGGATATGGGTTAGGGTTAGGGTTAGGGTTAGTTTGAGGGTTAGGGCTCGGTTTAGGGTACGGGTTAGGATTAGGGTACGTGTTAGGGTTAGGGTAGGGGTTAGGGTTAGGGTACGCGTTAGGGTTAGGGTAGTTATTAAACCTATCCCACTCTCTAGATACCCCTTAGCACGTCAAGGAATATTATTTGGGGGTCCAGCCATGGAGAAGAGTTTAGACAGTAGGAGAAGATAAGGAACACACCCATTATCAAGAAATCACATTAGGATTCTCTTTTTAACCTGTTCCTTAAAACACTAGTGCTTAGGAAATCTATTGGAGGCAAAGCAGTCAAGGGTAGCTTAGGGTTAGGGTTAGGGTTAGGGCTAGGGTTAGGACACGGCTTAGGGTACGGGTTCGGGTACGGGTTCGTGTACGGCGTAGGGTATGGGTTTGTGTTAGGGTTAGGTTAGTTTGAAGGTTAGGGCTCGGTTTAGGGTACGGGTTAGGATTAGGGTACGTGTTAGGGTTAGGGTAGGGGTTAGGGTTAGGGTACGCGTTAGGGTTAGGGTAGTTATTAAACCTATCCCACTTTCTAGATACCCCTTAGCACGTCAAGGAATATTATTTGGGGGTCCAGCAATGGAGAAGAGTTTAGACACTAGGAGAAGATAAGGAACACACCCATTATCAAGAAATCACATTAGGATTCTCTTTTTAACCTGTTCCTTAAAACACTAGTGTTTAGGAAATCTATTGGAGGCAGAAGCAGTCAAGGGTAGCTTAGGGTTAGGGTTAGGGTTAGGGTACGGCTTAGGGTACGGGTTCGGGTACGGGTTCGGGTACGGGTTTGGGTATGACGTAGGATATGGGTTAGGGTTAGGGTTAGGGTTAGTTTGAGGGTTAGGGCTCGGTTTAGGGTACGGGTTAGGATTAGGGTACGTGTTAGGGTTAGGGTAGGGGTTAGGGTTAGGGTACGCGTTAGGGTTAGTGTAGTTATTAAACCTATCCCACTCTCTAGATACCCCTTAGCACGTCAAGGAATATTATTTGGGTGTCCAGCCATGGAGAAGAGTTTAGACACTAGGAGAAGATAAGGAACACACCCATTATCCTGAAATCACATTAGGATTCTCTTTTTAACCTGTTCCTTAAAACACTAGTGCTTAGGAAATCTATTGGAGGCAGAAGCAGTCAAGGGTAGCTTAGGGTTAGGGTTAGGGTTAGGGTACGGCTTAGGGTACGGGTTCGGGTACGGGTTCGGGTACGGGTTCGGGTACGGCGTAGGGTATGGGTTAAGTTTAGGGTTAGGGTTAGTTTGATGGTTAGGCCTCGGTTTAGGTTACGGGTTAGGATTAGGGTACGTGTTAGGGTTAGGGTAGGGGTTAGGGTTAGGGTGCGCGTTAGGGTTAGGGTAGTTATTAAACATATCCCACTCTCTAGATACCCCTTAGCACGTCAAGGAATATTATTTGGGGGTCCAGCCATGGAGAAGAGTTTAGACACTAGGAGAAGATAAGGAACACACCCATTATCAAGAAATCACATTAGGATTCTCTTTTTAACCTGTTCCTTAAAACACTAGTGCTTAGGAAATCTATTGGAGGCAGAAGCAGTCAAGGGTAGCTTAGGGTTAGGGTTTGGTTTAGGGTACGGCTTAGGGTACGGGTTCGGGTACGGGTTCGGGTACGGGTTTGGGTATGGCGTAGGATATGGGTTAGGGTTAGGGTTAGGGTTAGTTTGAGGGTTAGGGCTCGGTTTAGGGTACGGGTTAGGATTAGGGTACGTGTTAGGGTTAGGGTAGGGGTTAGGGTTAGGGTACGCGTTAGGGTTAGGGTAGTTATTAAACCTATCCCACTCCCTAGATACCCCTTAGCACGTCAAGGAATATTATTTGGGGGTCCAGCCATGGAGAAGAGTTTAGACACTAGGAGAAGATAAGGAACACACCCATTATCAAGAAATCACATTAGGATTCTCTTTTTAACCTGTTCCTTAAAACACTAGTGCTTAGGAAATCTATTGGAGGCAGAAGCAGTCAAGGGTAGCTTAGGGTTAGGGTTAGGGTTAGGGCTAGGGTTAGGACACGGCTTAGGGTACGGGTTCGGGTACGGGTTCGTGTACGGCGTAGGGTATGGGTTTGGGTTAGTGTTAGGGTTAGTTTGAAGGTTAGGGCTCGGTTTAGGGTACGGGTTAGGATTAGGGTTCGTGTTAGGGTTAGGGTAGGGGTTAGGGTTAGGGTACGCGTTAGCGTTAGGGTAGTTATTAAACCTATCCCACTCTCTAGATACCCCTTAGCACGTCAAGGAATATTATTTGGGGGTCCAGCCATGGAGAAGAGTTTAGACACTAGGAGAAGATAAGGAACACACCCATTATCAAGAAATCACATTAGGATTCTCTTTTTAACCTGTTCCTTAAAACACTAGTGCTTAGGAAATCTATTGGAGGCAGAAGCAGTCAAGGGTAGCTTAGGGTTAGGGTTAGGGTTAGGGCTAGGGTTAGGACACGGCTTAGGGTACGGGTTCGGGTACGGGTTCGTGTACGGCGTAGGGTATGGGTTTGGGTTAGGGTTAGGATTAGTTTGAAGGTTAGGGCTCGGTTTAGGTTACGGGTTAGGATTAGGGTTCGTGTTAGGGTTAGGGTAGGGGTTAGGGTTAGGGTACGCGTTAGGGTTAGGGTAGTTATTAAACCTATCCCACTCTCTAGATACCCCTTAGCACGTCAAGGAATATTATTTGGGGGTCCAGCCATGGAGAAGAGTTTAGACACTAGGAGAAGATAAGGAACACACCCATTATCAAGAAATCACATTAGGATTCTCTTTTTAACCAGTTCCTTAAAACACTAGTGCTTAGGAAATCTATTGGAGGCAGAAGCAGTCAAGGGTAGCTTAGGGTTAGGGTTAGGGTTAGGGTACGGCTTAGGGTACGGGTTCGGGTACGGGTTCGGGTACGGGTTCGGGTACGGCGCAGGGTATGGGTTAGGTTTAGGGTTAGGGTTAGTTTGAGGGTTAGGGCTCGGTTTAGGTTACGGGTTAGGATTAGGGTACGTGTTAGGGTTAGGGTAGGGGTTAGGGTTAGGGTACGCGTTAGGGTTAGGGTAGTTATTAAACCTATCCCACTCTCTAGATACCCCTTAGCACGTCAAGGAATATTATTTGGGGGTCCAGCCATGGAGAAGAGTTTAGACACTAGGAGAAGATAAGGAACACACCCATTATCAAGAAATCACATTAGGATTCTCTTTTTAACCTGTTCCTTAAAACACTAGTGCTTAGGAAATCTATTGGAGGCAGAAGCAGTCAAGGGTAGCTTAGGGTTAGGGTTAGGGTTAGGGCTAGGGTTAGGACACGGCTTAGGGTACGGGTTCGGGTACGGGTTCGTGTACGGCGTAGGGTATGGGTTTGTGTTAGGGTTAGGTTAGTTTGAAGGTTAGGGCTCGGTTTAGGGTACGGGTTAGGATTAGGGTACGTGTTAGGGTTAGGGTAGGGGTTAGGGTTAGGGTACGCGTTAGGGTTAGGGTAGTTATTAAACCTATCCCACTTTCTAGATACCCCTTAGCACGTCAAGGAATATTATTTGGGGGTCCAGCAATGGAGAAGAGTTTAGACACTAGGAGAAGATAAGGAACACACCCATTATCCAGAAATCACATTAGGATTCTCTTTTTAACCTGTTCCTTAAAACACTAGTGCTTAGGAAATCTATTGGAGGCAGAAGCAGTCAAGGGTAGCTTAGGGTTAGGGTTAGGGTTAGGGTACGGCTTAGGGTACGGGTTCGGGTACGGGTTCGGGTACGGGTTCGGGTACGGCGTAGGGTATGGGTTAAGTTTAGGGTTAGGGTTAGTTTGAGGGTTAGTCCTCGGTTTAGGTTACGGGTTAGGATTAGGGTACGTGTTAGGGTTAGGGTAGGGGTTAGGGTTAGGGTGCGCGTTAGGGTTAGGGTAGTTATTAAACATATCCCACTCTCTAGATACCCCTTAGCACGTCAAGGAATATTATTTGGGGGTCCAGCCATGGAGAAGAGTTTAGACACTAGGAGAAGATAAGGAACACACCCATTATCAATAAATCACATTAGGATTCTCTTTTTAACCTGTTCCTTAAAACACTAGTGCTTAGGAAATCTATTGGAGGCAGAAGCAGTCAAGGGTAGCTTAGGGTTAGGGTTTGGTTTAGGGTACGGCTTAGGGTACGGGTTCGGGTACGGGTTCGGGTACGGGTTTGGGTATGGCGTAGGATATGGGTTAGGGTTAGGGTTAGGGTTAGTTTGAGGGTTAGGGCTCGGTTTAGGGTACGGGTTAGGATTAGGGTACGTGTTAGGGTTAGGGTAGGGGTTAGGGTTAGGGTACGCGTTAGGGTTAGGGTAGTTATTAAACCTATCCCACTCCCTAGATAACCCTTAGCACGTCAAGGAATATTATTTGGGGGTCCAGCCATGGAGAAGAGTTTAGACACTAGGAGAAGATAAGGAACACACCCATTATCAAGAAATCACATTAGGATTCTCTTTTTAACCTGTTCCTTAAAACACTAGTGCTTAGGAAATCTATTGGAGGCAGAAGCAGTCAAGGGTAGCTTAGGGTTAGGGTTAGGGTTAGGGCTAGGGTTAGGACACGGCTTAGGGTACGGGTTCGGGTACGGGTTCGTGTACGGCGTAGGGTATGGGTTTGGGTTAGTGTTAGGGTTAGTTTGAAGGTTAGGGCTCGGTTTAGGGTATGGGTTAGGATTAGGGTTCGTGTTAGGGTTAGGGTAGGGGTTAGGGTTAGGGTACGCGTTAGCGTTAGGGTAGTTATTAAACCTATCCCACTCTCTAGATACCCCTTAGCACGTCAAGGAATATTATTTGGGGGTCCAGCCATGGAGAAGAGTTTAGACACTAGGAGAAGATAAGGAACACACCCATTATCAAGAAATCACATTAGGATTCTCTTTTTAACCTGTTCCTTAAAACACTAGTGCTTAGGAAATCTATTGGAGGCAGAAGAAGTCAAGGGTAGCTTAGGGTTAGGGTTAGGGTTAGGGCTAGGGTTAGGACACGGCTTAGGGTACGGGTTCGGGTACGGGTTCGTGTACGGCGTAGGGTATGGGTTTGGGTTAGGGTTAGGATTAGTTTGAAGTTTAGGGCTCGGTTTAGGTTACGGGTTAGGATTAGGGTTCGTGTTAGGGTTAGGGTAGGGGTTAGGGTTAGGGTACGCGTTAGGGTTAGGGTAGTTATTAAACCTATCCCACTCTCTAGATACCCCTTAGCACGTCAAGGAATATTATTTGGGGGTCCAGCCATGGAGAAGAGTTTAGACACTAGGAGAAGATAAGGAACACACCCATTATCAAGAAATCACATTAGGATTCTCTTTTTAACCAGTTCCTTAAAACACTAGTGCTTAGGAAATCTATTGGAGGCAGAAGCAGTCAAGGGTAGCTTAGGGTTAGGGTTAGGGTTAGGGTACGGCTTAGGGTACGGGTTCGGGTACGGGTTCGGGTACGGGTTCGGGTACGGCGCAGGGTATGGGTTAGGTTTAGGGTTAGGGTTAGTTTGAGGGTTAGGGCTCGGTTTAGGTTACGGCTTAGGATTAGGGTACGTGTTAGGGTTAGGGTAGGGGTTAGGGTTAGGGTACGCGTTAGGGTTAGGGTAGTTATTAAACCTATCCCACTCTCTAGATACCCCTTAGCACGTCAAGGAATATTATTTGGGGGTCCAGCCATGGAGAAGAGTTTAGACACTAGGAGAAGATAAGGAACACACCCATTATCAAGAAATCACATTAGGATTCTCTTTTTAACCTGTTCCTTAAAACACTAGTGCTTAGGAAATCTATTGGAGGCAGAAGCAGTCAAGGGTAGCTTAGGGTTAGGGTTAGGGTTAGGGCTAGGGTTAGGACACGGCTTAGGGTACGGGTTCGGGTACGGGTTCGTGTACGGCGTAGGGTATGGGTTTGTGTTAGGGTTAGGTTAGTTTGAAGGTTAGGGCTCGGTTTAGGGTACGGGTTAGGATTAGGGTACGTGTTAGGGTTAGGGTAGGGGTTAGGGTTAGGGTACGCGTTAGGGTTAGGGTAGTTATTAAACCTATCCCACTTTCTAGATACCCCTTAGCACGTCAAGGAATATTATTTGGGGGTCCAGCAATGGAGAAGAGTTTAGACACTAGGAGAAGATAAGGAACACACCCATTATCAAGAAATCACATTAGGATTCTCTTTTTAACCTGTTCCTTAAAACACTAGTGTTTAGGAAATCTATTGGAGGCAGAAGCAGTCAAGGGTAGCTTAGGGTTAGGGTTAGGGTTAGGGTACGGCTTAGGGTACGGGTTCGGGTACGGGTTCGGGTATGGGTTTGGGTATGACGTAGGATATGGGTTAGGGTTAGGGTTAGGGTTAGTTTGAGGGTTAGGGCTCGGTTTAGGGTACGGGTTAGGATTAGGGTACGGGTTAGGGTTAGGGTAGGGGTTAGGGTTAGGGTACGCGTTAGGGTTAGTGTAGTTATTAAACCTATCCCACTCTCTAGATACCCCTTAGCACGTCAAGGAATATTATTTGGGTGTCCAGCCATGGAGAAGAGTTTAGACACTAGGAGAAGATAAGGAACACACCCATTATCAAGAAATCACATTAGGGTTCTCTTTTTAACCTGTTCCTTAAAACACTAGTGCTTAGGAAATCTTTTGGAGGCAGAAGCAGTCAAGGGTAGCTTAGGGTTAGGGTTAGGGTTAGGGTTAGGGTTAGGGTACGGCTTAGGGTACGGGTTCGGGTACGGGTTCGTGTACGGCGTAGGGTATGGGTTAGGGTTAGGGTTAGGGTTAGTTTGAAGGTTGGGCTCGGTTTAGGGTACGGGTTAGGATTAGGGTTCGTGTTAGGGTTAGGGTAGGGGTTAGGGTTAGGGTACGCGTTAGGGTTAGGGTAGTTATTAAACCTATCCCACTCTCTAGATACCCCTTAGCACGTCAAGGAATATTATTTGGGGGTCCAGCCATGGAGAAGAGTTTAGACACTAGGAGAAGATAAGGAACACACCCATTATCCTGAAATCACATTAGGATTCTCTTTTTAACCTGTTCCTTAATACACTAGTGCTTAGGAAATCTATTGGAGGCAGAAGCAGTCAAGGGTAGCTTAGGGTTAGGGTTACGGTTAGGGTTAGTGTTAGGGTATGGCTTAGGGTACGGGTTCGGGTACGGGTTCGGGTACGGCGTAGGGTATGGGTTAGGGTTAGGGTTAGGGTTAGTTTGAGGGTTAGGGCTCGGTTCAGGGTACGGGTTGGGATTAGGGTACGTGTTAGGGTTAGGGTAGGGGTTAGGGTTAGGGTACGCGTTAGGGTTAGGTTAGTTATTAAACCTATCCCACTCTCTAGATACCCCTTAGCACGTCAAGGAATATTATTTGGGGGTCCAGCCATGGAGAAGAGTTTAGACACTAGGAGAAGATAAGGAACACACCCATTATCAAGAAATCACATTAGGATTCTCTTTTTAACCTGTTCCTTAAAACACTAGTGCTTAGGAAATCTATTGGAGGCAGAAGCAGTCAAGGGTAGCTTAGGGTTAGGGTTAGGGTTAGGGTACGGCTTAGGGTACGGGTTCGGGTACGGGTTCGGATACGGGTTCGGGTACGGCATAGGGTATGGGTTAGGTATAGGGTTAGGGTTAGTTTGAGGGTTAGGGCTCGGTTTAGGTTATGGCTTAGGATTAGGGTACGTGTTAGAGTTAGGGTAGGGGTTAGGGTTAGGGTACGCGTTAGGGTTAGGGTAGTTATTAAACATATCCCACTCTCTAGATACCCCTTAGCACGTCAAGGAATATTATTTGGGGGTCCAGCAATGGAGAAGAGTTTAGACACTAGGAGAAGATAAGGAACACACCCATTATCAATAAATCACATTAGGATTCTCTTTTTAACCTGTTCCTTAAAACACAAGTGCTTAGGAAATCTATTGGAGGCAGAAGCAGTCAAGGGTAGCTTAGGGTTAGGGTTTGGGTTAGGGTACGGCTTAGGGTACAGGTTCGGGTACGGGTTCGGGTACGGGTTTGGGTATGGCGTAGGATATGGGTTAGGGTTAGGGTTAGGGTTAGTTTGAGTGTTAGGGCTCGGTTTAGAGTACGGGTTAGGATTAGGGTACGTGTTAGGGTTAGGGTAGGGGTTAGGGTTAGGGTACGCGTTAGGGTTAGGGTAGTTATTAAACCTATCCCACTCTCTAGATACCCCTTAGCACGTCAAGGAATATTATTTGGGTGTCCAGCCATGGAGAAGAGTTTAGACACTAGGAGAAGATAAGGAACACACCCATTATCCTGAAATCACATTAGGATTCTCTTTTTAACCTGTTCCTTAAAACACTAGTGCTTAGGAAATCTATTGGAGGCAGAAGCAGTCAAGGGTAGCTTAGGGTTAGTGTTAGGGTTAGGGTTAGGGTTAGGGTACGGCTTAGGGTACGGGTTCGGGTACGGGTTCGTGTACGGCGTAGGGTATGGGTTAGGCTTAGGGTTAGGGTTAGTTTGAAGGTTAGGGCTCGGTTTAGGGTACGGGTTAGGATTAGGGTTCGTGTTAGGGTTAGGGTAGGGGTTAGGGTTAGGGTACGCGTTAGGGTTAGGGTAGTTATTAAACCTATCCCACTCCCTAGATACCCCTTAGCACGTCAAGGAATATTATTTGGGGGTCCAGCCATGGAGAAGAGTTTAGACACTAGGAGAAGATAAGGAACACACCCATTATCAAGAAATCACATTAGGATTCTCTTTTTAACCTGTTCCTTAAAACACTAGTGCTTAGGAAATCTATTGGAGGAAGAAGCAGTCAAGGGTAGCTTAGGGTTAGGGTTAGGGTTAGGGCTAGGGTTAGGACACGGCTTAGGGTACGGGTTCGGGTACGGGTTCGTGTACGGCGTAGGGTATGGGTATGGGTTAGTGTTAGGGTTAATTTGAAGGTTAGGGCTCGGTTTAGGGTACGGGTTAGGATTAGGGTTCGTGTTAGGGTTAGGGTAGGGGTTAGGGTTAGGGTACGCGTTAGGGTTAGGGTAGTTATTAAACCTATCCCACTCTCTAGATTCCCCTTAGCACGTCAAGGAATATTATTTGGGGGTCCAGCCATGGAGAAGAGTTTAGACACTAGGAGAAGATAAAGAACACACCCATTATCCTGAAATCACATTAGGATTCTCTTTTAAACCTGTTCCTTAATACACTAGTGCTTAGGAAATCTATTGGAGGCAGAAGCAGTCAAGGGTAGCTTAGGGTTAGGGTTACGATTAGGGTTAGGGTTAGGGTATGGCTTAGGGTACGGGTTCGGGTACGGGTTCGGGTACGGCGTAGGGTATGGGTTAGGGTTAGGGTTAGGGTTAGTTTGAGGATTAGGGCTCGGTTTAGGGTACGGGTTAGGATTAGGGTACGTGTTAGGGTTAGGGTAGGGGTTAGGGTTAGGGTACGCGTTAGGGTTAGGGTAGTTATTAAACCTATCCCACTCTCTAGATACCCCTTAGCACGTCAAGGAATATTATTTGGGGGTCCAGCCATGGAGAAGAGTTTAGACACTAGGAGAAGATAAGGAACACACCCATTATCAAGAAATCACATTATGATTCTCTTTTTAACCTGTTCCTTAAAACACTAGTGCTTACGAAATCTATTGGAGGCAGAAGCAGTCAAGGGTAGCTTAGGGTTAGGGTTTGGGTTAGGGTATGGCTTAGGGTACGGGTTCGGGTACGGGTTCGGGTACGGGTTTGTGTATGGCGTAGGATATGCGTTAGGGTTAGGGTTCGGGTTACTTTGAGGGTTAGGGCTCGGTTTAGGGTACGGGTTAGGATTAGGGTACGTGTTAGGGTTAGGGTAGGGGTTAGGGTTAGGGTACGCGTTAGGGTTAGGGTAGTTATTAAACCTATCCCACTCTCTAGATACCCCTTAGCACGTCAAGGAATATTATTTGGGGGTCCAGCCATGGAGAAGAGTTTAGACACTAGGAGAAGATAAGGAACACACCCATTATCAAGAAATCACAGTAGGATTCTCTTTTTAACCTGTTCCTTAAAACACTAGTGCTGAGGAAATCAATTGGAGGCAGAAGCAGTCAAGGGTAGCTTAGGGTTAGGGTTAGGGTTAGGGTTTGGGTTAGTGTTAGGGTACGGGTTAGGAGTAGGGTACGAGTTAGGGTTAGGGTAGGGGTTAGGGTTAGGGTACGCGTTAGGGTTAGGGTAGTTATTAAACCTATCCCACTCCCTAGATACCCCTTAGCACGTCAAGGAATATTATTTGGGGGTCCAGCCATGGAGAAGAGTTTAGACAGTAGGAGAAGATAAGGAACACACCCATTATCAAGAAATCACATTAGGATTCTCTTTTTAACCTGTTCCTTAAAACACTAGTGCTTAGGAAATCTATTGGAGGCAAAGCAGTCAAGGGTAGCTTAGGGTTAGGGTTAGGGTTAGGGTTAGGGTTAGGGTACGGCTTAGGGTACGGGTTCGGGTACGGGTTCGTGTACGCTGTAGGGTATGGGTTAGGGTTAGGGTTAGGGTTAGTTTGAAGGTTAGGTCTCGGTTTAGGGTACGGGTTAGGATTAGGGTTCGTGTTAGGGTTAGGGTAGGGGTTACGGTTAGGGTACGCGTTAGGGTTAGGGTAGTTATGAAACCTATCCCACTCTCTAGATACCCCTTAGCACGTCAAGGAATATTATTTGGGGGTCCAGCCATGGAGAAGAGTTTAGACACTAGGAGAAGATAAGGAACACACCCATTATCCTGAAATCACATTAGGATTCTCTTTTTAACCTGTTCCTTAAAACACTAGTGCTTAGGAAATCTATTGGAGGCAGAAGCAGTCAAGGGTAGCTTAGGGTTAGGGTTAGGGTTAGGGTACGGCTTAGGGTACGGGTTCGGGTACGGGTTCGGGTACGGGTTCGGGTACGGCGTAGGGTATGGGTTAAGTTTAGTGTTAGGGTTAGTTTGAGGGTTAGGCCTCGGTTTAGGTTACGGGTTAGGATTAGGGTACGTGTTAGGGTTAGGGTAGGGGTTAGGGTTAGGGTGCGCGTTAGGGTTAGGGTAGTTATTAAACATATCCCACTCTCTAGATACCCCTTAGCACGTCAAGGAATATTATTTGGGGGTCCAGCCATGGAGAAGAGTTTAGACACTAGGAGAAGATAAGGAACACACCCATTATCAATAAATCACATTAGGATTCTCTTTTTAACCTGTTCCTTAAAACACTAGTGCTTAGGAAATCTATTGGAGGCAGAAGCAGTCAAGGGTAGCTTAGGGTTAGGGTTTGGTTTAGGGTACGGCTTAGGGTACGGGTTCGGGTACGGGTTCGGGTACGGGTTTGGGTATGGCGTAGGATATGGGTTAGGGTTAGGGTTAGGGTTAGTTTGAGGGTTAGGGCTCGGATTAGGGTACGGGTTAGGATTAGGGTACGTGTTAGGGTTAGGGTAGGGGTTAGGGTTAGGGTACGCGTTAGGGTTAGGGTAGTTATTAAACCTATCCCACTCCCTAGATACCCCTTAGCACGTCAAGGAATATTATTTGGGGGTCCAGCCATGGAGAAGAGTTTAGACACTAGGAGAAGATAAGGAACACACCCATTATCAAGAAATCACATTAGGATTCTCTTTTTAACCTGTTCCTTAAAACACTAGTGCTTAGGAAATCTATTGGAGGCAGAAGCAGTCAAGGGTAGCTTAGGGTTAGGGTTAGGGTTAGGGCTAGGGTTAGGACACGGCTTAGGGTACGGGTTCGGGTACGGGTTCGTGTACGGCGTAGGGTATGGGTTTGGGTTAGTGTTAGGGTTAGTTTGAAGGTTAGGGCTCGGTTTAGGGTACGGGTTAGGATTAGGGTTCGTGTTAGGGTTAGGGTAGGGGTTAGGGTTAGGGTACGCGTTAGCGTTAGGGTAGTTATTAAACCTATCCCACTCTCTAGATACCCCTTAGCACGTCAAGGAATATTATTTGGGGGTCCAGCCATGGAGAAGAGTTTAGACACTAGGAGAAGATAAGGAACACACCCATTATCAAGAAATCACATTAGGATTCTCTTTTTAACCTGTTCCTTAAAACACTAGTGCTTAGGAAATCTATTGGAGGCAGAAGCAGTCAAGGGTAGCTTAGGGTTAGGGTTAGGGTTAGGGCTAGGGTTAGGACACGGCTTAGGGTACGGGTTCGGGTACGGGTTCGTGTACGGCGTAGGGTATGGGTTTGGGTTAGGGTTAGGATTAGTTTGAAGGTTAGGGCTCGGTTTAGGTTACGGGTTAGGATTAGGGTTCGTGTTAGGGTTAGGGTAGGGGTTAGGGTTAGGGTACGCGTTAGGGTTAGGGTAGTTATTAAACCTATCCCACTCTCTAGATACCCCTTAGCACGTCAAGGAATATTATTTGGGGGTCCAGCCATGGAGAAGAGTTTAGACACTAGGAGAAGATAAGGAACACACCCATTATCCTGAAATCACATTAGGATTCTCTTTTTAACCTGTTCCTTAATACACTAGTGCTTAGGAAATCTATTGGAGGCAGAAGCAGTCAAGGGTAGCTTAGGGTTAGGGTTACGGTGAGGGTTAGGGTTAGGGTATGGCTTAGGGTACGGGTTCGGGTACGGGTTCGTGTACGGCGTAGGGTATGGGTTAGGGTTAGGGTTAGGGTTAGTTTGAGGGTTAGGGCTCCGTTTAGGTTACGGGTTAGGATTAGGGTACGTGTTAGGGTTAGGGTAGGGGTTAGGGTTAGGGTACGCGTTAGGGTTAGGGTAGTTATTAAACCTATCCCACTCTCTAGATACCCCTTAGCACGTCAAGGAATATTATTTGGGGGTCCAGCCATGGAGAAGAGTTTAGACACTAGGAGAAGATAAGGAACACACCCATTATCAAGAAATCACATTAGGATTCTCTTTTTAACCAGTTCCTTAAAACACTAGTGCTTAGGAAATCTATTGGAGGCAGAAGCAGTCAAGGGTAGCTTAGGGTTAGGTTTAGGGTTAGGGTACGGCTTAGGGTACGGGTTCGGGTACGGGTTCGGGTACGGGTTCGGGTACGGCGTAGGGTATGGGTTAAGTTTAGGGTTAGGGTTAGTTTGAGGGTTAGGGCTCGGTTTAGGTTACGGGTTAGGATTAGGGTACGTGTTAGGGTTAGGGTAGGGGTTAGGGTTAGGGTGCGCGTTAGGGTTAGGGTAGTTATTAAACATATCCCACTCTCTAGATACCCCTTAGCACCTTAAGGAATATTATTTGGGGGTCCAGCCATGGAGAAGAGTTTAGACACTAGGAGAAGATAAGGAACACACCCATTATCAATAAATCACATTAGGATTCTCTTTTTAACCTGTTCCTTAAAACACTAGTGCTTAGGAAATCTATTGGAGGCAGAAGCAGTCAAGGGTAGCTTAGGGTTAGGGTTTGGTTTAGGGTACGGCTTAGGGTACGGGTTCGGGTACGGGTTTGGGTATGGCGTAGGATATGGGTTAGGGTTAGGGTTAGGGTTAGTTTGAGGGTTAGGGCTCGGTTTAGGGTACGGGTTAGGATTAGGGTACGTGTTAGGGTTAGGGTAGTGGTTAGGGTTAGGGTACGCGTTAGGGTTAGGGTAGTTATTAAACCTATCCCACTCCCTAGATACCCCTTAGCACGTCAAGGAATATTATTTGGGGGTCCAGCCATGGAGAAGAGTTTAGACACTAGGAGAAGATAAGGAACACACCCATTATCAAGAAATCACATTAGGATTCTCTTTTTAACCTGTTCCTTAAAACACTAGTGCTTAGGAAATCTATTGGAGGCAGAAGCAGTCAAGGGTAGCTTAGGGTTAGGGTTAGGGTTAGGGCTAGGGTTAGGACACGGCTTAGGGTACGGGTTCGGGTACGGGTTCGTGTACGGCGTAGGGTATGGGTTTGGGTTAGTGTTAGGGTTAGTTTGAAGGTTAGGGCTCGGTTTAGGGTACGGGTTAGGATTAGGGTTCGTGTTAGGGTTAGGGTAGGGGTTAGGGTTAGGGTACGCGTTAGCGTTAGGGTAGTTATTAAACCTATCCCACTCTCTAGATACCCCTTAGCACGTCAAGGAATATTATTTGGGGGTCCAGCCATGGAGAAGAGTTTAGACACTAGGAGAAGATAAGGAACACACCCATTATCAAGAAATCACATTAGGATTCTCTTTTTAACCTGTTCCTTAAAACACTAGTGCTTAGGAAATCTATTGGAGGCAGAAGCAGTCAAGGGTAGCTTAGGGTTAGGGTTAGGGTTAGGGCTAGGGTTAGGACACGGCTTAGGGTACGGGTTCGGGTACGGGTTCGTGTACGGCGTAGGGTATGGGTTTGGGTTAGGGTTAGGATTAGTTTGAAGGTTAGGGCTCGGTTTAGGTTACGGGTTAGGATTAGGGTTCGTGTTAGGGTTAGGGTAGGGGTTAGGGTTAGGGTACGCGTTAGGGTTAGGGTAGTTATTAAACCTATCCCACTCTCTAGATACCCCTTAGCACGTCAAGGAATATTATTTGGGGGTCCAGCCATGGAGAAGAGTTTAGACACTAGGAGAAGATAAGGAACACACCCATTATCAAGAAATCACATTAGGATTCTCTTTTTAACCAGTTCCTTAAAACACTAGTGCTTAGGAAATCTATTGGAGGCAGAAGCAGTCAAGGGTAGCTTAGGGTTAGGGTTAGGGTTAGGGTACGGCTTAGGGTACGGGTTCGGGTACGGGTTCGGGTACGGGTTCGGGTACGGCGCAGGGTATGGGTTAGGTTTAGGGTTAGGGTTAGTTTGAGGGTTAGGGCTCGGTTTAGGTTACGGGTTAGGATTAGGGTACGTGTTAGGGTTAGGGTAGGGGTTAGGGTTAGGGTACGCGTTAGGGTTAGGGTAGTTATTAAACCTATCCCACTCTCTAGATACCCCTTAGCACGTCAAGGAATATTATTTGGGGGTCCAGCCATGGAGAAGAGTTTAGACACTAGGAGAAGATAAGGAACACACCCATTATCAAGAAATCACATTAGGATTCTCTTTTTAACCTGTTCCTTAAAACACTAGTGCTTAGGAAATCTATTGGAGGCAAAAGCAGTCAAGGGTAGCTTAGGGTTGGGTTAGGGTTAGGGTTAGGGGTTAGGGTACGGCTTAGGGTACGGGTTCGGTTACGGGTTCGTGTACGGCGTAGGGTATGGGTTAGGGTTAGGGTTAGGGTTAGTTTGAAGGTTGGGCTCGGTTTAGGGTACGGGTTAGGATTAGGGTTCGTGTTAGGGTTAGGGTAGGGGTTAGGGTTAGGGTACGCGTTAGGGTTAGGGTAGTTATTAAACCTATCCCACTCCCTAGATACCCCTTAGCACGTCAAGGAATATTATTTGGGGGTCCAGCCATGGAGAAGAGTTTAGACACTAGGAGAAGATAAGGAACACACCCATTATCAAGAAATCACATTAGGATTCTCTTTTTAACCTGTTCCTTAAAACACTAGTGCTTAGGAAATCTATTGGAGGAAGAAGCAGTCAAGGGTAGCTTAGGGTTAGGGTTAGGGTTAGGGCTAGGGTTAGGACACGGCTTAGGGTACGGGTTCGGGTACGGGTTCGTGTACGGATTAGGGTATGGGTATGGGTTAGTGTTAGGGTTAATTTGAAGGTTAGGGCTCGGTTTAGGGTACGGGTTAGGATTAGGGTTCGTGTTAGGGTTAGGGTAGGGGTTAGGGTTAGGGTACGCGTTAGGGTTAGGGTAGTTATTAAACCTATCCCACTCTCTAGATTCCCCTTAGCACGTCAAGGAATATTATTTGGGGGTCCAGCCATGGAGAAGAGTTTAGACACTAGGAGAAGATAAAGAACACACCCATTATCCTGAAATCACATTAGGATTCTCTTTTTAACCTGTTCCTTAATACACTAGTGCTTAGGAAATCTATTGGAGGCAGAAGCAGTCAAGGGTAGCTTAGGGTTAGGGTTACGGTTAGGGTTAGGGTTAGGGTATGGCTTAGGGTACGGGTTCGGGTACGGGTTCGGGTACGGCGTAGGGTATGGGTTAGGGTTAGGGTTAGGGTTAGTTTGAGGGTTAGGGCTCGGTTTAGGGTACGGGTTAGGATTAGGGTACGTGTTAGGGTTAGGGTAGGGGTTAGGGTTAGGGTACGCGTTAGGGTTAGGGTAGTTATTAAACCTATCCCACTCTCTAGATACCCCTTAGCACGTCAAGGAATATTATTTGGGGGTCCAGCCATGGAGAAGAGTTTAGACAGTAGGAGAAGATAAGGAACACACCCATTATCAAGAAATCACATTAGGATTCTCTTTTTAACCTGTTCCTTAAAACACTAGTGCTTAGGAAATCTATTGGAGGCAAAGCAGTCAAGGGTAGCTTAGGGTTAGGGTTAGGGTTAGGGTTAGGGTTAGGGTACGGCTTAGGGTACGGGTTCGGGTACGGGTTCGTGTACGCTGTAGGGTATGGGTTAGGGTTAGGGTTAGGGTTAGTTTGAAGGTTAGGTCTCGGTTTAGGGTACGGGTTAGGATTAGGGTTCGTGTTAGGGTTAGGGTAGGGTTAGGGTTAGGGTACGCGTTAGGGTTAGGGTAGTTATGAAACCTATCCCACTCTCTAGATACCCCTTAGCACGTCAAGGAATATTATTTGGGGGTCCAGCCATGGAGAAGAGTTTAGACACTAGGAGAAGATAAGGAACACACCCATTATCCTGAAATCACATTAGGATTCTCTTTTTAACCTGTTCCTTAAAACACTAGTGCTTAGGAAATCTATTGGAGGCAGAAGCAGTCAAGGGTAGCTTAGGGTTAGGTTAGGGTTAGGGCTAGGGTTAGGACACGGCTTAGGGTACGGGTTCGGGTACGGGTTCGTGTACGGCGTAGGGTATGGGTTTGTGTTAGGGTTAGGGTTAGTTTGAAGGTTAGGGCTCGGTTTAGGGTACGGGTTAGTATATTAGGGTACGGGTTAGGGTTAGGGTAGGGGTTAGGGTTAGGGTACGCGTTAGGGTTAGGGTAGTTATTAAACCTATCCCACTTTCTAGATACCCCTTAGCACGTCAAGGAATATTATTTGGGGGTCCAGCAATGGAGAAGAGTTTAGACACTAGGAGAAGATAAGGAACACACCCATTATCCAGAAATCACATTAGGATTCTCTTTTTAACCTGTTCCTTAAAACACTAGTGCTTAGGAAATCTATTGAGGCAGAAGCAGTCAAGGGTAGCTTAGGGTTAGGGTTAGGGTTAGGGTACGGCTTAGGGTACGGGTTCGGGTACGGGTTCGGGTACGGGTTCGGGTACGGCGTAGGGTATGGGTTAAGTTTAGGGTTAGGGTTAGTTTGAGGGTTAGGCCTCGGTTTAGGTTACGGGTTAGGATTAGGGTACGTGTTAGGGTTAGGGTAGGGGTTAGGGTTAGGGTGCGCGTTAGGGTTAGGGTAGTTATTAAACATATCCCACTCTCTAGATAACCCTTAGCACGTCAAGGAATATTATTTGGGGGTCCAGCCATGGAGAAGAGTTTAGACACTAGGAGAAGATAAGGAACACACCCATTATCAATAAATCACATTAGGATTCTCTTTTAACCTGTTCCTTAAAACACTAGTGCTTAGGAAATCTATTGGAGGCAGAAGCAGTCAAGGGTAGCTTAGGGTTAGGGTTTGGTTTAGGGTACGGCTTAGGGTACGGGTTCGGGTACGGGTTCGGGTACGGGTTTGGGTATGGCGTAGGATATGGGTTAGGGTTAGGGTTAGGGTTAGTTTGAGGGTTAGGGCTCGGTTTAGGGTACGGGTTAGGATTAGGGTACGTGTTAGGGTTAGGGTAGGGGTTAGGGTTAGGGTACGCGTTAGGGTTAGGGTAGTTATTAAACCTATCCCACTCCCTAGATACCCCTTAGCACGTCAAGGAATATTATTTGGGGGTCCAGCCATGGAGAAGAGTTTAGACACTAGGAGAAGATAAGGAACACACCCATTATCAAGAAATCACATTAGGATTCTCTTTTTAACCTGTTCCTTAAAACACTAGTGCTTAGGAAATCTATTGGAGGCAGAAGCAGTCAAGGGTAGCTTAGGGTTAGGGTTAGGGTTAGGGGCTAGGGTTAGGACACGGCTTAGGGTACGGGTTCGGGTACGGGTTCGTGTACGGCGTAGGGTATGGGTTTGGGTTAGGGTTAGGATTAGTTTGAAGGTTAGGGCTCGGTTTAGGTTACGGGTTAGGATTAGGGTTCGTGTTAGGGTTAGGGTAGGGGTTAGGGTTAGGGTACGCGTTAGGGTTAGGGTAGTTATTAAACCTATCCCACTCTCTAGATACCCCTTAGCACGTCAAGGAATATTATTTGGGGGTCCAGCCATGGAGAAGAGTTTAGACACTAGGAGAAGATAAGGAACACACCCATTATCCTGAAATCACATTAGGATTCTCTTTTTAACCTGTTCCTTAATACACTAGTGCTTAGGAAATCTATTGGAGGCAGAAGCAGTCAAGGGTAGCTTAGGGTTAGGGTTACGGTGAGGGTTAGGGTTAGGGTATGGCTTAGGGTACGGGTTCGGGTACGGGTTCGGGTACGGCGTAGGGTATGGGTTAGGGTTAGGGTTAGGGTTAGTTTGAGGGTTAGGGCTCCGTTTAGGTTACGGGTTAGGATTAGGGTACGTGTTAGGGTTAGGGTAGGGGTTAGGGTTAGGGTACGCGTTAGGGTTAGGGTAGTTATTAAACCTATCCCACTTTCTAGATACCCCTTAGCACGTCAAGGAATATTATTTGGGGGTCCAGCAATGGAGAAGAGTTTAGACACTAGGAGAAGATAAGGAACACACCCATTATCAAGAAATCACATTAGGATTCTCTTTTTAACCTGTTCCTTAAAACACTAGTGCTTAGGAAATCTATTGGAGGCAGAAGCAGTCAAGGGTAGCTTAGGGTTAGGGTTAGGGTTAGGGTACGGCTTAGGGTACGGGTTCGGGTACGGGTTCGGGTACGGGTTCGGGTACGGCGTAGGGTATGGGTTAAGTTTAGGGTTAGGGTTAGTTTGAGGGTTAGGGCTCGGTTTAGGTTACGGGTTAGGATTAGGGTACGTGTTAGGGTTAGGGTAGGGGTTAGGGTTAGGGTGCGCGTTAGGGTTAGGGTAGTTATTAAACATATCCCACTCTCTAGATACCCCTTAGCACGTCAAGGAATATTATTTGGGGGTCCAGCCATGGAGAAGAGTTTAGACACTAGGAGAAGATAAGGAACACACCCATTATCAATAAATCACATTAGGATTCTCTTTTTAACCTGTTCCTTAAAACACTAGTGCTTAGGAAATCTATTGGAGGCAGAAGCAGTCAAGGGTATCTTAGGGTTAGGGTTTGGTTTAGGGTACGGCTTAGGGTACGGGTTCGGGTACGGGTTCGGGTACGGGTTTGGGTATGGCGTAGGATATGGGTTAGGGTTAGGGTTAGGGGTTAGTTTGAGGGTTAGGGCTCGGTTTAGGGTACGGGTTAGGATTAGGGTACGTGTTAGGGTTAGGGTAGTGGTTAGGGTTAGGGTACGCGTTAGGGTTAGGGTAGTTATTAAACCTATCCCACTCCTAGATACCCCTTAGCACGTCAAGGAATATTATTTGTGGGTCCAGCCATGGAGAAGAGTTTAGACACTAGGAGAAGATAAGGAACACACCCATTATCAAGAAATCACATTAGGATTCTCTTTTTAACCTGTTCCTTAAAACACTAGTGCTTAGGAAATCTATTGGAGGCAGAAGCAGTCAAGGGTAGCTTAGGGTTAGGGTTAGGGTTAGGGCTAGGGTTAGGACACGGCTTAGGGTACGGGTTCGGGTACGGGTTCGTGTACGGCGTAGGGTATGGGTTTGGGTTAGTGTTAGGGTTAGTTTGAAGGTTAGGGCTCGGTTTAGGGTACGGGTTAGGATTAGGGTTCGTGTTAGGGTTAGGGTAGGGGTTAGGGTTAGGGTACGCGTTAGCGTTAGGGTAGTTATTAAACCTATCCCACTCTCTAGATACCCCTTAGCACGTCAAGGAATATTATTTGGGGGTCCAGCCATGGAGAAGAGTTTAGACACTAGGAGAAGATAAGGAACACACCCATTATCAAGAAATCACATTAGGATTCTCTTTTTAACCTGTTCCTTAAAACACTAGTGCTTAGGAAATCTATTGGAGGCAGAAGCAGTCAAGGGTAGCTTAGGGTTAGGGTTAGGGTTAGGGTACGGCTTAGGGTACGGGTTCGGGTACGGGTTCGTGTACGGCGTAGGGTATGGGTTAGGGTTAGGGTTAGGGTTAGTTTGAAGGTTGGGCTCGGTTTAGGGTACGGGTTAGGATTAGGGTTCGTGTTAGGGTTAGGGTAGGGGTTAGGGTTAGGGTACGTGTTAGGGTTAGGGTAGTTATTAAACCTATCCCACTCCCTAGATACCCCTTAGCACGTCAAGGAATATTATTTGGGGGTCCAGCCATGGAGAAGAGTTTAGACACTAGGAGAAGATAAGGAACACACCCATTATCAAGAAATCACATTAGGATTCTCTTTTTAACCTGTTCCTTAAAACACTAGTGCTTAGGAAATCTATTGGAGGAAGAAGCAGTCAAGGGTAGCTTAGGGTTAGGGTTAGGGTTAGGGCTAGGGTTAGGACACGGCTTAGGGTACGGGTTCGGGTACGGGTTCGTGTACGGATTAGGGTATGGGTATGGGTTAGTGTTAGGGTTAATTTGAAGGTTAGGGGCTCGGTTTAGGGTACGGGTTAGGATTAGGGTTCGTGTTAGGGTTAGGGTAGGGGTTAGGGTTAGGGTACGCGTTAGGGTTAGGGTAGTTATTAAACCTATCCCACTCTCTAGATTCCCCTTAGCACGTCAAGGAATATTATTTGGGGGTCCAGCCATGGAGAAGAGTTTAGACACTAGGAGAAGATAAAGAACACACCCATTATCCTGAAATCACATTAGGATTCTCTTTTTAACCTGTTCCTTAATACACTAGTGCTTAGGAAATCTATTGGAGGCAGAAGCAGTCAAGGGTAGCTTAGGGTTAGGGTTACGGTTAGGGTTAGGGTTAGGGTATGGCTTAGGGTACGGGTTCGGGTACGGGTTCGGGTACGGCGTAGGGTATGGGTTAGGGTTAGGGTTAGGGTTAGTTTGAGGGTTAGGGCTCGGTTTAGGGTACGGGTTAGGATTAGGGTACGTGTTAGGGTTAGGGTAGGGGTTAGGGTTAGGGTACGCGTTAGGGTTAGGGTAGTTATTAAACCTATCCCACTCTCTAGATACCCCTTAGCACGTCAAGGAATATTATTTGGGGGTCCAGCCATGGAGAAGAGTTTAGACAGTAGGAGAAGATAAGGAACACACCCATTATCAAGAAATCACATTAGGATTCTCTTTTTAACCTGTTCCTTAAAACACTAGTGCTTAGGAAATCTATTGGAGGCAAAGCAGTCAAGGGTAGCTTAGGGTTAGGGTTAGGGTTAGGGTTAGGGTTAGGGTACGGCTTAGGGTACGGGTTCGGGTACGGGTTCGTGTACGCTGTAGGGTATGGGTTAGGGTTAGGGTTAGGGTTAGTTTGAAGGTTAGGTCTCGGTTTAGGGTACGGGTTAGGATTAGGGTTCGTGTTAGGGTTAGGGTAGGGGTTAGGGTTAGGGTACGCGTTAGGGTTAGGGTAGTTATGAAACCTATCCCACTCTCTAGATACCCCTTAGCACGTCAAGGAATATTATTTGGGGGTCCAGCCATGGAGAAGAGTTTAGACACTAGGAGAAGATAAGGAACACACCCATTATCCTGAAATCACATTAGGATTCTCTTTTTAACCTGTTCCTTAAAACACTAGTGCTTAGGAAATCTATTGGAGGCAGAAGCAGTCAAGGGTAGCTTAGGGTTAGGGTTAGGGTTAGGGCTAGGGTTAGGACACGGCTTAGGGTACGGGTTCGGGTACGGGTTCGTGTATGGCGTAGGGTATGGGTTTGGGTTAGGGTTAGGATTAGTTTGAAGGTTAGGGCTCGGTTTAGGTTACGGGTTAGGATTAGGGTTCGTGTTAGGGTTAGGGTAGGGGTTAGGGTTAGGGTACGCGTTAGGGTTAGGGTAGTTATTAAACCTATCCCACTCTCTAGATACCCCTTAGCACGTCAAGGAATATTATTTGGGGGTCCAGCCATGGAGAAGAGTTTAGACACTAGGAGAAGATAAGGAACACACCCATTATCAAGAAATCACATTAGGATTCACTTTTTAACCAGTTCCTTAAAACACTAGTGCTTAGGAAATCTATTGGAGGCAGAAGCAGTCAAGGGTAGCTTAGGGTTAGGGTTAGGGTTAGGGCTAGGGTTAGGACACGGCTTAGGGTACGGGTTCGGGTACGGGTTCGTGTACGGCGTAGGGTATGGGTTTGTGTTAGGGTTAGGTTAGTTTGAAGGTTAGGGCTCGGTTTAGGGTACGGGTTAGGATTAGGGTACGTGTTAGGGTTAGGGTAGGGGTTAGGGTTAGGGTACGCGTTAGGGTTAGGGTAGTTATTAAACCTATCCCACTTTCTAGATACCCCTTAGCACGTCAAGGAATATTATTTGAGGGTCCAGAAATGGAGAAGAGTTTAGACACTAGGAGAAGATAAGGAACACACCCATTATCAAGAAATCACATTAGGATTCTCTTTTTAACCTGTTCCTAAAAACACTAGTGTTTAGGAAATCTATTGGAGGCAGAAGCAGTCAAGGGTAGCTTAGGGTTAGGGTTAGGGTTAGGGTACGGCTTAGGGTACGGGTTCGGGTACGGGTTCGGGTACGGGTTTGGGTATGACGTAGGATATGGGTTAGGGTTAGGGTTAGGGTTAGTTTGAGGGTTAGGGCTCGGTTTAGGGTACGGGTTAGGATTAGGGTACGTGTTAGGGTTAGGGTAGGGGTTAGGGTTAGGGTACGCGTTAGGGTTAGTGTAGTTATTAAACCTATCCCACTCTCTAGATACCCCTTAGCACGTCAAGGAATATTATTTGGGTGTCCAGCCATGGAGAAGAGTTTAGACACTAGGAGAAGATAAGGAACACACCCATTATCCTAAAATCACATTAGGATTCTCTTTTTAACCTGTTCCTTAAAACACTAGTGCTTAGGAAATCTATTGGAGGCAGAAGCAGTCAAGGGTAGCTTAGGGTTAGGGTTAGGGTTAGGGTACGGCTTAGGGTACGGGTTCGGGTACGGGTTCGTGTACGGCGTAGGGTATGGGTTAGGGTTAGGGTTAGGGTTAGTTTGAAGGTTGGGCTCGGTTTAGGGTACGGGTTAGGATTAGGGTTCGTGTTAGGGTTAGGGTAGGGGTTAGGGTTAGGGTACGCGTTAGGGTTAGGGTAGTTATTAAACCTATCCCACTCCCTAGATACCCCTTAGCACGTCAAGGAATATTATTTGGGGGTCCAGCCATGGAGAAGAGTTTAGACACTAGGAGAAGATAAGGAACACACCCATTATCAAGAAATCACATTAGGATTCTCTTTTTAACCTGTTCCTTAAAACACTAGTGCTTAGGAAATCTATTGGAGGAAGAAGCAGTCAAGGGTAGCTTAGGGTTAGGGTTAGGGTTAGGGCTAGGGTTAGGACACGGCTTAGGGTACGGGTTCGGGTACGGGTTCGTGTACGGATTAGGGTATGGGTATGGGTTAGTGTTAGGGTTAATTTGAAGGTTAGGGCTCGGTTTAGGGTACGGGTTAGGATTAGGGTTCGTGTTAGGGTTAGGGTAGGGGTTAGGGTTAGGGTACGCGTTAGGGTTAGGGTAGTTATTAAACCTATCCCACTCTCTAGATTCCCCTTAGCACGTCAAGGAATATTATTTGGGGGTCCAGCCATGGAGAAGAGTTTAGACACTAGGAGAAGATAAAGAACACACCCATTATCCTGAAATCACATTAGGATTCTCTTTTTAACCTGTTCCTTAATACACTAGTGCTTAGGAAATCTATTGGAGGCAGAAGCAGTCAAGGGTAGCTTAGGGTTAGGGTTACGGTTAGGGTTAGGGTTAGGGTATGGCTTAGGGTACGGGTTCGGGTACGGGTTCGGGTACGGCGTAGGGTATGGGTTAGGGTTAGGGTTAGGGTTAGTTTGAGGGTTAGGGCTCGGTTTAGGGTACGGGTTAGGATTAGGGTACGTGTTAGGGTTAGGGTAGGGGTTAGGGTTAGGGTACGCGTTAGGGTTAGGGTAGTTATTAAACCTATCCCACTCTCTAGATACCCCTTAGCACGTCAAGGAATATTATTTGGGGGTCCAGCCATGGAGAAGAGTTTAGACAGTAGGAGAAGATAAGGAACACACCCATTATCAAGAAATCACATTAGGATTCTCTTTTTAACCTGTTCCTTAAAACACTAGTGCTTAGGAAATCTATTGGAGGCAAAGCAGTCAAGGGTAGCTTAGGGTTAGGGTTAGGGTTAGGGTTAGGGTTAGGGTACGGCTTAGGGTACGGGTTCGGGTACGGGTTCGTGTACGCTGTAGGGTATGGGTTAGGGTTAGGGTTAGGGTTAGTTTGAAGGTTAGGTCTCGGTTTAGGGTACGGGTTAGGATTAGGGTTCGTGTTAGGGTTAGGGTAGGGGTTAGGGTTAGGGTACGCGTTAGGGTTAGGGTAGTTATGAAACCTATCCCACTCTCTAGATACCCCTTAGCACGTCAAGGAATATTATTTGGGGGTCCAGCCATGGAGAAGAGTTTAGACACTAGGAGAAGATAAGGAACACACCCATTATCCTGAAATCACATTAGGATTCTCTTTTTAACCTGTTCCTTAAAACACTAGTGCTTAGGAAATCTATTGGAGGCAGAAGCAGTCAAGGGTAGCTTAGGGTTAGGGTTTGGTTTAGGGTACGGCTTAGGGTACGGGTTCGGGTACGGGTTCGGGTACGGGTTTGGGTATGGCGTAGGATATGGGTTAGGGTTAGGGTTAGGGTTAGTTTGAGGGTTAGGGCTCGGTTTAGGGTACGGGTTAGGATTAGGGTACGTGTTAGGGTTAGGGTAGGGGTTAGGGTTAGGGTACGCGTTAGGGTTAGGGTAGTTATTAAACCTATCCCACTCCCTAGATACCCCTTAGCACGTCAAGGAATATTATTTGGGGGTCCAGCCATGGAGAAGAGTTTAGACACTAGGAGAAGATAAGGAACACACCCATTATCAAGAAATCACATTAGGATTCTCTTTTTAACCTGTTCCTTAAAACACTAGTGCTTAGGAAATCTATTGGAGGCAGAAGCAGTCAAGGGTAGCTTAGGGTTAGGGTTAGGGTTAGGGCTAGGGTTAGGACACGGCTTAGGGTACGGGTTCGGGTACGGGTTCGTGTACGGCGTAGGGTATGGGTTTGGGTTAGTGTTAGGGTTAGTTTGAAGGTTAGGGCTCGGTTTAGGGTACGGGTTAGGATTAGGGTTCGTGTTAGGGTTAGGGTAGGGGTTAGGGTTAGGGTACGCGTTAGCGTTAGGGTAGTTATTAAACCTATCCCACTCTCTAGATACCCCTTAGCACGTCAAGGAATATTATTTGGGGGTCCAGCCATGGAGAAGAGTTTAGACACTAGGAGAAGATAAGGAACACACCCATTATCAAGAAATCACATTAGGATTCTCTTTTTAACCTGTTCCTTAAAACACTAGTGCTTAGGAAATCTATTGGAGGCAGAAGCAGTCAAGGGTAGCTTAGGGTTAGGGTTAGGGTTAGGGCTAGGGTTAGGACACGGCTTAGGGTACGGGTTCGGGTACGGGTTCGTGTACGGCGTAGGGTATGGGTTTGGGTTAGGGTTAGGGTTAGTTTGAAGGTTAGGGCTCGGTTTAGGGTACGGGTTAGGATTAGGGTTCGTGTTAGGGTTAGGGTAGGGGTTAGGGTTAGGGTACGCGTTAGCGTTAGGGTAGTTATTAAACCTATCCCACTCTCTAGATACCCCTTAGCACGTCAAGGAATATTATTTGGGGGTCCAGCCATGGAGAAGAGTTTAGACACTAGGAGAAGATAAGGAACACACCCATTATCCTGAAATCACATTAGGATTCTCTTTTTAACCTGTTCCTTAATACACTAGTGCTTAGGAAATCTATTGGAGGCAGAAGCAGTCAAGGGTAGCTTAGGGTTAGGGTTACGGTGAGGGTTAGGGTTAGAGTATGGCTTAGGGTACGGGTTCGGGTACGGGTTCGGGTACGGCGTAGGGTATGGGTTAGGGTTAGGGTTAGGGTTAGTTTGAGGGTTAGGGCTCCGATTAGGTTACGGGTTAGGATTAGGGTACGTGTTAGGGTTAGGGTAGGGGTTAGGGTTAGGGTACGCGTTAGGGTTAGGGTAGTTATTAAACCTATCCCACTCTCTAGATACCCCTTAGCACGTCAAGGAATATTATTTGGGGGTCCAGCCATGGAGAAGAGTTTAGACACTAGGAGAAGATAAGGAACACACCCATTATCAAGAAATCACATTAGGATTCTCTTTTTAACCTGTTCCTTAAAACACTAGTGCTTAGGAAATCTATTGGAGGCAGAAGCAGTCAAGGGTAGCTTAGGGTTAGGGTTAGGGTTAGGGCTAGGGTTAGGACACGGCTTAGGGTACGGGTTCGGGTACGGGTTCGTGTACGGCGTAGGGTATGGGTTTGGGTTAGGGTTAGGGTTAGTTTGAAGGTTAGGGCTCGGTTTAGGGTACGGGTTAGGATTAGGGTTCGTGTTAGGGTTAGGGTAGGGGTTAGGGTTAGGGTACGCGTTAGGGTTAGGGTAGTTATTAAACCTATCCCACTCTCTAGATACCCCTTAGCACGTCAAGGAATATTATTTGGGGGTCCAGCCATGGAGAAGAGTTTAGACACTAGGAGAAGATAAGGAACACACCCATTATCCTGAAATCACATTAGGATTCTCTTTTTAACCTGTTCCTTAATACACTAGTGCTTAGGAAATCTATTGGAGGCAGAAGCAGTCAAGGGTAGCTTAGGGTTAGGGTTACGGTTAGGGTTAGGGTTAGGGTATGGCTTAGGGTACGGGTTCGGGTACGGGTTCGGGTACGGCGTAGGGTATGGGTTAGGGTTAGGGTTAGGGTTAGTTTGAGGGTTAGGGCTCGGTTCAGGGTACGGGTTAGGATTAGGGTACGTGTTAGGGTTAGGGTAGGGGTTAGGGTTAGGGTACGCGTTAGGGTTAGGTTAGTTACTAAACCTATCCCACTCTCTAGATACCCCTTAGCACGTCAAGGAATATTATTTGGGGGTCCAGCCATGGAGAAGAGTTTAGACACTAGGAGAAGATAAGGAACACACCCATTATCAAGATATCACATTAGGATTCTCTTTTTAACCTGTTCCTTAAAACACTAGTGCTTAGGAAATCTATTGGAGGCAGAAGCAGTCAAGGGTAGCTTAGGGTTAGGGTTAGGGTTAGGGTACGGCTTAGGGTACGGGTTCCGGTACGGGTTCGGGTACGGGTTCGGGTACGTCATAGGGTATGGGTTAGGTATAGGGTTAGGGTTAGTTTGAGGGTTAGGGCTCGGTTTAGGTTACGGCTTAGGATTAGGGTTCGTGTTAGGGTTAGGGTAGGGGTTAGGGTTAGGGTACGCGTTAGGGTTAGGGTAGTTATTAAACCTATCCCACTCTCTAGATACCCCTTAGCACGTCAAGGAATATTATTTGGGGGTCCAGCCATGGAGAAGAGTTTAGACACTAGGAGAAGATAAGGAACACACCCATTATCAAGAAATCACAGTAGGATTCTCTTTTTAACCTGTTCCTTAAAACACTAGTGCTTAGGAAATCAATTGGAGGCAGAAGCAGTCAAGGGTAGCTTAGGGTTAGGGTTAGGGTTAGGGTTTGGGTTAGTGTTAGGGTACGGGTTAGGAGTAGGGTACTAGTTAGGGTTAGGGTAGGGGTTAGGGTTAGGGTACGCGTTAGGGTTAGGGTAGTTATTAAACCTATCCCACTCCCTAGATACCCCTTAGCACGTCAAGGAATATTATTTGGGGGTCCAGCCATGGAGAAGAGTTTAGACAGTAGGAGAAGATAAGGAACACACCCATTATCAAGAAATCACATTAGGATTCTCTTTTTAACCTGTTCCTTAAAACACTAGTGCTTAGGAAATCTATTGGAGGCAAAGCAGTCAAGGGTAGCTTAGGGTTAGGGTTAGGGTTAGGGTTAGGGTTAGGGTACGGCTTAGGGTACGGGTTCGGGTACAGGTTCGTGTACGCTGTAGGGTATGGGTTAGGGTTAGGGTTAGGGTTAGTTTGAGGGTTAGGGCTCGGTTTAGGTTACGGGTTAGGATTAGGGTACGTGTTAGGGTTAGGGTAGGGGTTAGGGTTAGGGTGCGCGTTAGGGTTAGGGTAGTTATTAAACATATCCCACTCTCTAGATACCCCTTAGCACGTCAAGGAATATTATTTGGGGGTCCAGCCATGGAGAAGAGTTTAGACACTAGGAGAAGATAAGGAACACACCCATTATCAATAAATCACATTAGGATTCTCTTTTTAACCTGTTCCTTAAAACACTAGTGCTTAGGAAATCTATTGGAGGCAGAAGCAGTCAAGGGTAGCTTAGGGTTAGGGTTTGGTTTAGGGTACGGCTTAGGGTACGGGTTCGGGTACGGGTTCGGGTACGGGTTTGGGTATGGCGTAGGATATGGGTTAGGGTTAGGGTTAGGGTTAGTTTGAGGGTTAGGGCTCGGTTTAGGGTACGGGTTAGGATTAGGGTACGTGTTAGGGTTAGGGTAGGGGTTAGGGTTAGGGTACGCGTTAGGGTTAGGGTAGTTATTAAACCTATCCCACTCCCTAGATACCCCTTAGCACGTCAAGGAATATTATTTGGGGGTCCAGCCATGGAGAAGAGTTTAGACACTAGGAGAAGATAAGGAACACACCCATTATCAAGAAATCACATTAGGATTCTCTTTTTAACCTGTTCCTTAAAACACTAGTGCTTAGGAAATCTATTGGAGGCAGAAGCAGTCAAGGGTAGCTTAGGGTTAGGGTTAGGGTTAGGGCTAGGGTTAGGACACGGCTTAGGGTACGGGTTCGGGTACGGGTTCGTGTACGGCGTAGGGTATGGGTTTGGGTTAGTGTTAGGGTTAGTTTGAAGGTTAGGGCTCGGTTTAGGGTACGGGTTAGGATTAGGGTTCGTGTTAGGGTTAGGGTAGGGGTTAGGGTTAGGGTACGCGTTAGCGTTAGGGTAGTTATTAAACCTATCCCACTCTCTAGATACCCCTTAGCACGTCAAGGAATATTATTTGGGGGTCCAGCCATGGAGAAGAGTTTAGACACTAGGAGAAGATAAGGAACACACCCATTATCAAGAAATCACATTAGGATTCTCTTTTTAACCTGTTCCTTAAAACACTAGTGCTTAGGAAATCTATTGGAGGCAGAAGCAGTCAAGGGTAGCTTAGGGTTAGGGTTAGGGTTAGGGCTAGGGTTAGGACACGGCTTAGGGTACGGGTTCGGGTACGGGTTCGTGTACGGCGTAGGGTATGGGTTTGGGTTAGTGTTAGGGTTAGTTTGAAGGTTAGGGCTCGGTTTAGGGTACGGGTTAGGATTAGGGTTCGTGTTAGGGTTAGGGTAGGGGTTAGGGTTAGGGTACGCGTTAGCGTTAGGGTAGTTATTAAACCTATCCCACTCTCTAGATACCCCTTAGCACGTCAAGGAATATTATTTGGGGGTCCAGCCATGGAGAAGAGTTTAGACACTAGGAGAAGATAAGGAACACACCCATTATCAAGAAATCACATTAGGATTCTCTTTTTAACCTGTTCCTTAAAACACTAGTGCTTAGGAAATCTATTGGAGGCAGAAGCAGTCAAGGGTAGCTTAGGGTTAGGGTTAGGGTTAGGGCTAGGGTTAGGACACGGCTTAGGGTACGGGTTCGGGTACGGGTTCGTGTACGGCGTAGGGTATGGGTTTGGGTTAGGGTTAGGATTAGTTTGAAGGTTAGGGCTCGGTTTAGGTTACGGGTTAGGATTAGGGTTCGTGTTAGGGTTAGGGTAGGGGTTAGGGTTAGGGTACGCGTTAGGGTTAGGGTAGTTATTAAACCTATCCCACTCTCTAGATACCCCTTAGCACGTCAAGGAATATTATTTGGGGGTCCAGCCATGGAGAAGAGTTTAGACACTAGGAGAAAATAAGGAACACACCCATTATCCTGAAATCACATTAGGATTCTCTTTTTAACCTGTTCCTTAATACACTAGTGCTTAGGAAATCTATTGGAGGCAGAAGCAGTCAAGGGTAGCTTAGGGTTAGGGTTACGGTGAGGGTTAGGGTTAGAGTATGGCTTAGGGTACGGGTTCGGGTACGGGTTCGGGTACGGCGTAGGGTATGGGTTAGGGTTAGGGTTAGGGTTAGTTTGAGGGTTAGGGCTCCGATTAGGTTACGGGTTAGGATTAGGGTACGTGTTAGGGTTAGGGTAGGGGTTAGGGTTAGGGTACGCGTTAGGGTTAGGGTAGTTATTAAACCTATCCCACTCTCTAGATACCCCTTAGCACGTCAAGGAATATTATTTGGGGGTCCAGCCATGGAGAAGAGTTTAGACACTAGGAGAAGATAAGGAACACACCCATTATCAAGAAATCACATTAGGATTCTCTTTTTAACCTGTTCCTTAAAACACTAGTGCTTAGGAAATCTATTGGAGGCAGAAGCAGTCAAGGGTAGCTTAGGGTTAGGGTTAGGGTTAGGGCTAGGGTTAGGACACGGCTTAGGGTACGGGTTCGGGTACGGGTTCGTGTACGGCGTAGGGTATGGGTTTGGGTTAGGGTTAGGGTTAGTTTGAAGGTTAGGGCTCGGTTTAGGGTACGGGTTAGGATTAGGGTTCGTGTTAGGGTTAGGGTAGGGGTTAGGGTTAGGGTACGCGTTAGGGTTAGGGTAGTTATTAAACCTATCCCACTCTCTAGATACCCCTTAGCACGTCAAGGAATATTATTTGGGGGTCCAGCCATGGAGAAGAGTTTAGACACTAGGAGAAGATAAGGAACACACCCATTATCCTGAAATCACATTAGGATTCTCTTTTTAACCTGTTCCTTAATACACTAGTGCTTAGGAAATCTATTGGAGGCAGAAGCAGTCAAGGGTAGCTTAGGGTTAGGGTTACGGTTAGGGTTAGGGTTAGGGTATGGCTTAGGGTACGGGTTCGGGTACGGGTTCGGGTACGGCGTAGGGTATGGGTTAGGGTTAGGGTTAGGGTTAGTTTGAGGGTTAGGGCTCGGTTCAGGGTACGGGTTAGGATTAGGGTACGTGTTAGGGTTAGGGTAGGGGTTAGGGTTAGGGTACGCGTTAGGGTTAGGTTAGTTACTAAACCTATCCCACTCTCTAGATACCCCTTAGCACGTCAAGGAATATTATTTGGGGGTCCAGCCATGGAGAAGAGTTTAGACACTAGGAGAAGATAAGGAACACACCCATTATCAAGATATCACATTAGGATTCTCTTTTTAACCAGTTCCTTAAAACACTAGTGCTTAGGAAATCTATTGGAGGCAGAAGCAGTCAAGGGTAGCTTAGGGTTAGGGTTAGGGTTAGGGTACGGCTTAGGGTACGGGTTCCGGTACGGGTTCGGGTACGGGTTCGGGTACGTCATAGGGTATGGGTTAGGTATAGGGTTAGGGTTAGTTTGAGGGTTAGGGCTCGGTTTAGGTTACGGCTTAGGATTAGGGTTCGTGTTAGGGTTAGGGTAGGGGTTAGGGTTAGGGTACGCGTTAGGGTTAGGGTAGTTATTAAACCTATCCCACTCTCTAGATACCCCTTAGCACGTCAAGGAATATTATTTGGGGGTCCAGCCATGGAGAAGAGTTTAGACACTAGGAGAAGATAAGGAACACACCCATTATCAAGAAATCACAGTAGGATTCTCTTTTTAACCTGTTCCTTAAAACACTAGTGCTTAGGAAATCAATTGGAGGCAGAAGCAGTCAAGGGTAGCTTAGGGTTAGGGTTAGGGTTAGGGTTTGGGTTAGTGTTAGGGTACGGGTTAGGAGTAGGGTACTAGTTAGGGTTAGGGTAGGGGTTAGGGTTAGGGTACGCGTTAGGGTTAGGGTAGTTATTAAACCTATCCCACTCCCTAGATACCCCTTAGCACGTCAAGGAATATTATTTGGGGGTCCAGCCATGGAGAAGAGTTTAGACAGTAGGAGAAGATAAGGAACACACCCATTATCAAGAAATCACATTAGGATTCTCTTTTTAACCTGTTCCTTAAAACACTAGTGCTTAGGAAATCTATTGGAGGCAAAGCAGTCAAGGGTAGCTTAGGGTTAGGGTTAGGGTTAGGGTTAGGGTTAGGGTACGGCTTAGGGTACGGGTTCGGGTACAGGTTCGTGTACGCTGTAGGGTATGGGTTAGGGTTAGGGTTAGGGTTAGTTTGAGGGTTAGGGCTCGGTTTAGGTTACGGGTTAGGATTAGGGTACGTGTTAGGGTTAGGGTAGGGGTTAGGGTTAGGGTGCGCGTTAGGGTTAGGGTAGTTATTAAACATATCCCACTCTCTAGATACCCCTTAGCACGTCAAGGAATATTATTTGGGGGTCCAGCCATGGAGAAGAGTTTAGACACTAGGAGAAGATAAGGAACACACCCATTATCAATAAATCACATTAGGATTCTCTTTTTAACCTGTTCCTTAAAACACTAGTGCTTAGGAAATCTATTGGAGGCAGAAGCAGTCAAGGGTAGCTTAGGGTTAGGTTTTGGTTTAGGGTACGGCTTAGGGTACGGGTTCGGGTACGGGTTCGGGTACGGGTTTGGGTATGGCGTAGGATATGGGTTAGGGTTAGGGTTAGGGTTAGTTTGAGGGTTAGGGCTCGGTTTAGGGTACGGGTTAGGATTAGGGTACGTGTTAGGGTTAGGGTAGTGGTTAGGGTTAGGGTACGCGTTAGGGTTAGGGTAGTTATTAAACCTATCCCACTCCCTAGATACCCCTTAGCACGTCAAGGAATATTATTTGGGGGTCCAGCCATGGAGAAGAGTTTAGACACTAGGAGAAGATAAGGAACACACCCATTATCAAGAAATCACATTAGGATTCTCTTTTTAACCTGTTCCTTAAAACACTAGTGCTTAGGAAATCTATTGGAGGCAGAAGCAGTCAAGGGTAGCTTAGGGTTAGGGTTAGGGTTAGGGCTAGGGTTAGGACACGGCTTAGGGTACGGGTTCGGGTACGGGTTCGTGTACGGCGTAGGGTATGGGTTTGGGTTAGGGTTAGGATTAGTTTGAAGGTTAGGGCTCGGTTTAGGTTACGGGTTAGGATTAGGGTTCGTGTTAGGTTTAGGGTAGGGGTTAGGGTTAGGGTACGCGTTAGGGTTAGGGTAGTTATTAAACCTATCCCACTCTCTAGATACCCCTTAGCACGTCAAGGAATATTATTTGGGGGTCCAGCCATGGAGAAGAGTTTAGACACTAGGAGAAAATAAGGAACACACCCATTATCCTGAAATCACATTAGGATTCTCTTTTTAACCTGTTCCTTAATACACTAGTGCTTAGGAAATCTATTGGAGGCAGAAGCAGTCAAGGGTAGCTTAGGGTTAGGGTTACGGTGAGGGTTAGGGTTAGGGTATGGCTTAGGGTACGGGTTCGGGTACGGGTTCGGGTACGGCGTAGGGTATGGGTTAGGGTTAGGGTTAGGGTTAGTTTGAGGGTTAGGGCTCCGATTAGGTTACGGGTTAGGATTAGGGTACGTGTTAGGGTTAGGGTAGGGGTTAGGGTTAGGGTACGCGTTAGGTTTAGGGTAGTTATTAAACCTATCCCACTCTCTAGATACCCCTTAGCACGTCAAGGAATATTATTTGGGGGTCCAGCCATGGAGAAGAGTTTAGACACTAGGAGAAGATAAGGAACACACCCATTATCAAGAAATCACATTAGGATTCTCTTTTTAACCTGTTCCTTAAAACACTAGTGCTTAGGAAATCTATTGGAGGCAGAAGCAGTCAAGGGTAGCTTAGGGTTAGGGTTAGGGTTAGGGCTAGGGTTAGGACACGGCTTAGGGTACGGGTTCGGGTACGGGTTCGTGTACGGCGTAGGGTATGGGTTTGGGTTAGGGTTAGGGTTAGTTTGAAGGTTAGGGCTCGGTTTAGGGTACGGGTTAGGATTAGGGTTCGTGTTAGGGTTAGGGTAGGGGTTAGGGTTAGGGTACGCGTTAGGGTTAGGGTAGTTATTAAACCTATCCCACTCTCTAGATACCCCTTAGCACGTCAAGGAATATTATTTGGGGGTCCAGCCATGGAGAAGAGTTTAGACACTAGGAGAAGATAAGGAACACACCCATTATCCTGAAATCACATTAGGATTCTCTTTTTAACCTGTTCCTTAATACACTAGTGCTTAGGAAATCTATTGGAGGCAGAAGCAGTCAAGGGTAGCTTAGGGTTAGGCTTACGGTTAGGGTAAGTGTTAGGGTATGGCTTAGGGTACGGGTTCGGGTACGGGTTCGGGTACGGCGTAGGGTATGGGTTAGGGTTAGGGTTAGGGTTAGTTTGAGGGTTAGGGCTCGGTTCAGGGTACGGGTTAGGATTAGGGTACGTGTTAGGGTTAGGGTAGGGGTTAGGGTTAGGGTACGCGTTAGGGTTAGGTTAGTTATTAAACCTATCCCACTCTCTAGATACCCCTTAGCACGTCAAGGAATATTATTTGGGGGTCCAGCCATGGAGAAGAGTTTAGACACTAGGAGAAGATAAGGAACACACCCATTATCAAGAAATCACATTAGGATTCTCTTTTTAACCTGTTCCTTAAAACACTAGTGCTTAGGAAATCTATTGGAGGCAGAAGCAGTCAAGGGTAGCTTAGGGTTAGGGTTAGGGTTAGGGTACGGCTTAGGGTACGGGTTCCGGTACGGGTTCGGGTACGGGTTCGGGTACGGCATAGGGTATGGGTTAGGTATAGGGTTAGGGTTAGTTTGAGGGTTAGGGCTCGGTTTAGGTTAAGGCTTAGGATTAGGGTTCGTGTTAGGGTTAGGGTAGGGGTTAGGGTTAGGGTACGCGTTAGGGTTAGGGTAGTTATTAAACCTATCCCACTCTCTAGATACCCCTTAGCACGTCAAGGAATATTATTTGGGGGTCCAGCCATGGAGAAGAGTTTAGACACTAGGAGAAGATAAGGAACACACCCATTATCAAGAAATCACAGTAGGATTCTCTTTTTAACCTGTTCCTTAAAACACTAGTGCTTAGGAAATCAATTGGAGGCAGAAGCAGTCAAGGGTAGCTTAGGGTTAGGGTTAGGGTTAGGGTTTGGGTTAGTGTTAGGGTACGGGTTAGGAGTAGGGTACTAGTTAGGGTTAGGGTAGGGGTTAGGGTTAGGGTACGCGTTAGGGTTAGGGTAGTTATTAAACCTATCCCACTCCCTAGATACCCCTTAGCACGTCAAGGAATATTATTTGGGGGTCCAGCCATGGAGAAGAGTTTAGACAGTAGGAGAAGATAAGGAACACACCCATTATCAAGAAATCACATTAGGATTCTCTTTTTAACCTGTTCCTTAAAACACTAGTGCTTAGGAAATCTATTGGAGGCAAAGCAGTCAAGGGTAGCTTAGGGTTAGGGTTAGGGTTAGGGTTAGGGTTAGGGTACGGCTTAGGGTACGGGTTCGGGTACGGGTTCGTGTACGCTGTAGGGTATGGGTTAGGGTTAGGGTTAGGGTTAGTTTGAAGGTTAGGGCTCGGTTTAGGGTACGGGTTAGGATTAGGGTTCGTGTTAGGGTTAGGGTAGGGGTTAGGGTTAGGGTACGCGTTAGGGTTAGGGTAGTTATGAAACCTATCCCACTCTCTAGATACCCCTTAGCACGTCAAGGAATATTATTTGGGGGTCCAGCCATGGAGAAGAGTTTAGACACTAGGAGAAGATAAGGAACACACCCATTATCCTAAAATCACATTAGGATTCTCTTTTTAACCTGTTCCTTAAAACACTAGTGCTTAGGAAATCTATTGGAGGCAGAAGCAGTCAAGGGTAGCTTAGGGTTAGGGTTAGGGTTAGGGCTAGGGTTAGGACACGGCTTAGGGTACGGGTTCGGGTACGGGTTCGTGTACGGCGTAGGGTATGGATTTGTGTTAGGGTTAGGGTTAGTTTGAAGGTTAGGGCTCGGTTTAGGGTACGGGTTAGGATTAGGGTACGTGTTAGGGTTAGGGTAGGGGTTAGGGTTAGGGTACGCGTTAGGGTTAGGGTAGTTATTAAACCTATCCCACTTTCTAGATACCCCTTAGCACGTCAAGGAATATTATTTGGGGGTCCAGCAATGGAGAAGAGTTTAGACACTAGGAGAAGATAAGGAACACACCCATTATCAAGAAATCACATTAGGATTCTCTTTTTAACCTGTTCCTTAAAACACTAGTGCTTAGGAAATCTATTGGAGGCAGAAGCAGTCAAGGGTAGCTTAGGGTTAGGGTTAGGGTTAGGGTACGGCTTAGGGTACGGGTTCGGGTACGGGTTCGGGTACGGGTTCGGGTACGGCGTAGGGTATGGGTTAAGTTTAGGGTTAGGGTTAGTTTGAGGGTTAGGGCTCGGTTTAGGTTACGGGTTAGGATTAGGGTACGTGTTAGGGTTAGGGTAGGGGTTAGGGTTAGGGTGCGCGTTAGGGTTAGGGTAGTTATTAAACATATCCCACTCTCTAGATACCCCTTAGCACGTCAAGGAATATTATTTGGGGGTCCAGCCATGGAGAATAGTTTAGACACTAGGAGAAGATAAGGAACACACCCATTATCAATAAATCACATTAGGATTCTCTTTTTAACCTGTTCCTTAAAACACTAGTGCTTAGGAAATCTATTGGAGGCAGAAGCAGTCAAGGGTAGCTTAGGGTTAGGGTTTGGTTTAGGGTACGGCTTAGGGTACGGGTTCGGGTACGGGTTCGGGTACGGGTTTGGGTATGGCGTAGGATATGGGTTAGGGTTAGGGTTAGGGTTAGTTTGAGGGTTAGGGCTCGGTTTAGGGTACGGGTTAGGATTAGGGTACGTGTTAGGGTTAGGGTAGGGGTTAGGGTTAGGGTACGCGTTAGGGTTAGGGTAGTTATTAAACCTATCCCACTCTCTAGATACCCCTTAGCACGTCAAGGAATATTATTTGGGGGTCCAGCCATGGAGAAGAGTTTAGACACTAGGAGAAGATAAGGAACACACCCATTATCAAGAAATCACATTAGGATTCTCTTTTTAACCTGTTCCTTAAAACACTAGTGCTTAGGAAATCTATTGGAGGCAGAAGCAGTCAAGGGTAGCTTAGGGTTAGGGTTAGGGTTTGGGTTAGTGTTAGGGTACGGGTTAGGAGTAGGGTACGAGTTAGGGTTAGGGTAGGGGTTAGGGTTAGGGTACGCGTTAGGGTTAGGGTAGTTATTAAACCTATCCCACTCCCTAGATACCCCTTAGCACGTCAAGGAATATTATTTGGGGGTCCAGCCATGGAGAAGAGTTTAGACAGTAGGAGAAGATAAGGAACACACCCATTATCAAGAAATCACATTAGGATTCTCTTTTTAACCTGTTCCTTAAAACACTAGTGCTTAGGAAATCTATTGGAGGCAGAAGCAGTCAAGGGTAGCTTAGGGTTAGGGTTAGGGTTAGGGCTAGGGTTAGGACACGGCTTAGGGTACGGGTTCGGGTACGGGTTCGTGTACGGCGTAGGGTATGGGTTTGGGTTAGTGTTAGGGTTAGTTTGAAGGTTAGGGCTCGGTTTAGGGTACGGGTTAGGATTAGGGTTCGTGTTAGGGTTAGGGTAGGGGTTAGGGTTAGGGTACGCGTTAGCGTTAGGGTAGTTATTAAACCTATCCCAATCTCTAGATACCCCTTAGCACGTCAAGGAATATTATTTGGGGGTCCAGCCATGGAGAAGAGTTTAGACACTAGGAGAAGATAAGGAACACACCCATTATCAAGAAATCACATTAGGATTCTCTTTTTAACCTGTTCCTTAAAACACTAGTGCTTAGGAAATCTATTGGAGGCAGAAGCAGTCAAGGGTAGCTTAGGGTTAGGGTTAGGGTTAGGGCTAGGGTTAGGACACGGCTTAGGGTACGGGTTCGGGTACGGGTTCGTGTACGGCGTAGGGTATGGGTTTGGGTTAGGGTTAGGATTAGTTTGAAGGTTAGGGCTCGGTTTAGGTTACGGGTTAGGATTAGGGTTCGGGTTAGGGTTAGGGTAGGGGTTAGGGTTAGGGTACGCGTTAGGGTTAGGGTAGTTATTAAACCTATCCCACTCTCTAGATACCCCTTAGCACGTCAAGGAATATTATTTGGGGGTCCAGCCATGGAGAAGAGTTTAGACACAAGGAGAAGATAAGGAACACACCCATTATCCTGAAATCACATTAGGATTCTCTTTTTAACCTGTTCCTTAATACACTAGTGCTTAGGAAATCTATTGGAGGCAGAAGCAGTCAAGGGTAGCTTAGGGTTAGGGTTACGGTGAGGGGTAGGGTTAGGGTATGGCTTAGGGTACGGGTTCGGGTACGGGTTCGGGTACGGCGTAGGGTATGGGTTAGGGTTAGGGTTAGGGTTAGTTTGAGGGTTAGGGCTCGGTTCAGGGTACGGGTTAGGATTAGGGTACGTGTTAGGGTTAGGGTAGGGGTTAGGGTTAGGGTACGCGTTAGGGTTAGGGTAGTTATTAAACCTATCCCACTCCCTAGATACCCCTCAGCACGTCAAGGAATATTATTTGGGGGTCCAGCCATGGAGAAGAGTTTAGACACTAGGAGAAGATAAGGAACACACCCATTATCAAGAAATCACATTAGGATTCTCTTTTTAACCTGTTCCTTAAAACACTAGTGCTTAGGAAATCTATTGGAGGCAGAAGCAGTCAAGGGTAGCTTAGGGTTAGGGTTTGGGTTAGGGTACGGCTTAGGGTACGGGTTCGGGTACGGGTTCGGGTACGGGTTTGGGTATGGCGTAGGATATGGGTTAGGGTTAGGGTTAGGGTTAGTTTGAGGGTTAGGGCTCGGTTTAGGGTACGGGTTAGGATTAGGGTACGTGTTAGGTTTAGGGTAGGGGTTAGGGTTAGGGTACGCGTTAGGGTTAGGGTAGTTATTAAACCTATCCCACTCTCTAGATACCCCTTAGCACGTCAAGGAATATTATTTGGGTGTCCAGCCATGGAGAAGAGTTTAGACACTAGGAGAAGATAAGGAACACACCCATTATCAAGAAATCACATTAGGATTCTCTTTTTAACCTGTTCCTTAAAACACTAGTGCTTAGGAAATCTATTGGAGGCAGAAGCAGTCAAGGGTAGCTTAGGGTTAGGGTTAGGGTTAGGGTACGGCTTAGGGTACGGGTTCGGGTACGGGTTCGGGTACGGGTTCGGGTACGGCGTAGGGTATGGGTTAAGTTTAGGGTTAGGGTTAGTTTGAGGGTTAGGTCTCGGTTTAGGTTACGGGTTAGGATTAGGGTACGTGTTAGGGTTAGGGTAGGGGTTAGGGTTAGGGTGCGCGTTAGGGTTAGGGTAGTTATTAAACATATCCCACTCTCTAGATACCCCTTAGCACGTCAAGGAATATTATTTGGGGGTCCAGCCAAGGAGAAGAGTTTAGACACTAGGAGAAGATAAGGAACACACCCATTATCAATAAATCACATTAGGATTCTCTTTTTAACCTGTTCCTTAAAACACTAGTGCTTAGGAAATCTATTGGAGGCAGAAGCAGTCAAGGGTAGCTTAGGGTTAGGGTTTGGTTTAGGGTACGGCTTAGGGTACGGGTTCGGGTACGGGTTTGGGTATGGCGTAGGATATGGGTTAGGGTTAGGGTTAGGGTTAGTTTGAGGGTTAGGGCTCGGTTTAGGGTACGGGTTAGGATTAGGGTACGTGTTAGGGTTAGGGTAGGGGTTAGGGTTAGGGTACGCGTTAGGGTTAGGGTAGTTATTAAACCTATCCCACTCCCTAGATACCCCTTAGCACGTCAAGGAATATTATTTGGGGGTCCAGCCATGGAGAAGAGTTTAGACACTAGGAGAAGATAAGGAACACACCCATTATCAAGAAATCACATTAGGATTCTCTTTTTAACCTGTTCCTTAAAACACTAGTGCTTAGGAAATCTATTGGAGGCAGAAGCAGTCAAGGGTAGCTTAGGGTTAGGGTTAGGGTTAGGGCTAGGGTTAGGACACGGCTTAGGGTACGGGTTCGGGTACGGGTTCTTGTACGGCGTAGGGTATGGGTTTGGGTTAGTGTTAGGGTTAGTTTGAAGGTTAGGGCTCGGTTTAGGGTACGGGTTAGGATTAGGGTTCGTGTTAGGGTTAGGGTAGGGGTTAGGGTTAGGGTACGCGTTAGCGTTAGGGTAGTTATTAAACCTATCCCAATCTCTAGATACCCCTTAGCACGTCAAGGAATATTATTTGGGGGTCCAGCCATGGAGAAGAGTTTAGACACTAGGAGAAGATAAGGAACACACCCATTATCAAGAAATCACATTAGGATTCTCTTTTTAACCTGTTCCTTAAAACACTAGTGCTTAGGAAATCTATTGGAGGCAGAAGCAGTCAAGGGTAGCTTAGGGTTAGGGTTAGGGTTAGGGCTAGGGTTAGGACACGGCTTAGGGTACGGGTTCGGGTACGGGTTCGTGTACGGCGTAGGGTATGGGTTTGTGTTAGGGTTAGGTTAGTTTGAAGGTTAGGGCTCGGTTTAGGGTACGGGTTAGGATTAGGGTACGTGTTAGGGTTAGGGTAGGGGTTAGGGTTAGGGTACGCGTTAGGGTTAGGGTAGTTATTAAACCTATCCCACTTTCTAGATACCCCTTAGCACGTCAAGGAATATTATTTGGGGGTCCAGCAATGGAGAAGAGTTTAGACACTAGGAGAAGATAAGGAACACACCCATTATCAAGAAATCACATTAGGATTCTCTTTTTAACCTGTTCCTTAAAACACTAGTGTTTAGGAAATCTATTGGAGGCAGAAGCAGTCAAGGGTAGCTTAGGGTTAGGGTTAGGGTTAGGGTACGGCTTAGGGTACGGGTTCGGGTACGGGTTCGGGTACGGGTTTGGGTATGACGTAGGATATGGGTTAGGGTTAGGGTTAGGGTTAGTTTGAGGGTTAGGGCTCGGTTTAGGGTACGGGTTAGGATTAGGGTACGTGTTAGGGTTAGGGTAGGGGTTAGGGTTAGGGTACGCGTTAGGGTTAGTGTAGTTATTAAACCTATCCCACTCTCTAGATACCCCTTAGCACGTCAAGGAATATTATTTGGGTGTCCAGCCATGGAGAAGAGTTTAGACACTAGGAGAAGATAAGGAACACACCCATTATCCTGAAATCACATTAGGATTCTCTTTTTAACCTGTTCCTTAAAACACTAGTGCTTAGGAAATCTATTGGAGGCAGAAGCAGTCAAGGGTAGCTTAGGGTTAGGGTTAGGGTTAGGGTTAGGGTTAGGGTACGGCTTAGGGTACGGGTTCGGGTACGGGTTCGTGTACGGCGTAGGGTATGGGTTAGGGTTAGGGTTAGGGTTAGTTTGAAGGTTGGGCTCGGTTTAGGGTACGGGTTAGGATTAGGGTTCGTGTTAGGGTTAGGGTAGGGGTTAGGGTTAGGGTACGCGTTAGGGTTAGGGTAGTTATTAAACCTATCCCACTCCCTAGATACCCCTTAGCACGTCAAGGAATATTATTTGGGGGTCCAGCCATGGAGAAGAGTTTAGACACTAGGAGAAGATAAGGAACACACCCATTATCAAGAAATCACATTAGGATTCTCTTTTTAACCTGTTCCTTAAAACACTAGTGCTTAGGAAATCTATTGGAGGAAGAAGCAGTCAAGGGTAGCTTAGGGTTAGGGTTAGGGTTAGGGCTAGGGTTAGGACACGGCTTAGGGTACGGGTTCGGGTACGGGTTCGTGTACGGATTAGGGTATGGGTATGGGTTAGTGTTAGGGTTAATTTGAAGGTTAGGGCTCGGTTTAGGGTACGGGTTAGGATTAGGGTTCGTGTTAGGGTTAGGGTAGGGGTTAGGGTTAGGGTACGCGTTAGGGTTAGGGTAGTTATTAAACCTATCCCACTCTCTAGATTCCCCTTAGCACGTCAAGGAATATTATTTGGGGGTCCAGCCATGGAGAAGAGTTTAGACACTAGGAGAAGATAAAGAACACACCCATTATCCTGAAATCACATTAGGATTCTCTTTTTAACCTGTTCCTTAATACACTAGTGCTTAGGAAATCTATTGGAGGCAGAAGCAGTCAAGGGTAGCTTAGGGTTAGGGTTAGGGTTAGGGTACGGCTTAGGGTACGGGTTCGGGTACGGGTTCGGGTACGGGTTCGGGTACGGCGTAGGGTATGGGTTAAGTTTAGGGTTAGGGTTAGTTTGAGGGTTAGGTCTCGGTTTAGGTTACGGGTTAGGATTAGGGTACGTGTTAGGGTTAGGGTAGGGGTTAGGGTTAGGGTGCGCGTTAGGGTTAGGGTAGTTATTAAACATATCCCACTCTCTAGATACCCCTTAGCACGTCAAGGAATATTATTTGGGGGTCCAGCCAAGGAGAAGAGTTTAGACACTAGGAGAAGATAAGGAACACACCCATTATCAATAAATCACATTAGGATTCTCTTTTTAACCTGTTCCTTAAAACACTAGTGCTTAGGAAATCTATTGGAGGCAGAAGCAGTCAAGGGTAGCTTAGGGTTAGGGTTTGGTTTAGGGTACGGCTTAGGGTACGGGTTCGGGTACGGGTTTGGGTATGGCGTAGGATATGGGTTAGGGTTAGGGTTAGGGTTAGTTTGAGGGTTAGGGCTCGGTTTAGGGTACGGGTTAGGATTAGGGTACGTGTTAGGGTTAGGGTAGGGGTTAGGGTTAGGGTACGCGTTAGGGTTAGGGTAGTTATTAAACCTATCCCACTCCCTAGATACCCCTTAGCACGTCAAGGAATATTATTTGTGGGTCCAGCCATGGAGAAGAGTTTAGACACTAGGAGAAGATAAGGAACACACCCATTATCAAGAAATCACATTAGGATTCTCTTTTTAACCTGTTCCTTAAAACACTAGTGCTTAGGAAATCTATTGGAGGCAGAAGCAGTCAAGGGTAGCTTAGGGTTAGGGTTAGGGTTAGGGCTAGGGTTAGGACACGGCTTAGGGTACGGGTTCGGGTACGGGTTCTTGTACGGCGTAGGGTATGGGTTTGGGTTAGTGTTAGGGTTAGTTTGAAGGTTAGGGCTCGGTTTAGGGTACGGGTTAGGATTAGGGTTCGTGTTAGGGTTAGGGTAGGGGTTAGGGTTAGGGTACGCGTTAGCGTTAGGGTAGTTATTAAACCTATCCCAATCTCTAGATACCCCTTAGCACGTCAAGGAATATTATTTGGGGGTCCAGCCATGGAGAAGAGTTTAGACACTAGGAGAAGATAAGGAACACACCCATTATCAAGAAATCACATTAGGATTCTCTTTTTAACCTGTTCCTTAAAACACTAGTGCTTAGGAAATCTATTGGAGGCAGAAGCAGTCAAGGGTAGCTTAGGGTTAGGGTTAGGGTTAGGGCTAGGGTTAGGACACGGCTTAGGGTACGGGTTCGGGTACGGGTTCGTGTACGGCGTAGGGTATGGGTTTGTGTTAGGGTTAGGTTAGTTTGAAGGTTAGGGCTCGGTTTAGGGTACGGGTTAGGATTAGGGTACGTGTTAGGGTTAGGGTAGGGGTTAGGGTTAGGGTACGCGTTAGGGTTAGGGTAGTTATTAAACCTATCCCACTTTCTAGATACCCCTTAGCACGTCAAGGAATATTATTTGGGGGTCCAGCAATGGAGAAGAGTTTAGACACTAGGAGAAGATAAGGAACACACCCATTATCAAGAAATCACATTAGGATTCTCTTTTTAACCTGTTCCTTAAAACACTAGTGTTTAGGAAATCTATTGGAGGCAGAAGCAGTCAAGGGTAGCTTAGGGTTAGGGTTAGGGTTAGGGTACGGCTTAGGGTACGGGTTCGGGTACGGGTTCGGGTACGGGTTTGGGTATGACGTAGGATATGGGTTAGGGTTAGGGTTAGGGTTAGTTTGAGGGTTAGGGCTCGGTTTAGGGTACGGGTTAGGATTAGGGTACGTGTTAGGGTTAGGGTAGGGGTTAGGGTTAGGGTACGCGTTAGGGTTAGTGTAGTTATTAAACCTATCCCACTCTCTAGATACCCCTTAGCACGTCAAGGAATATTATTTGGGTGTCCAGCCATGGAGAAGAGTTTAGACACTAGGAGAAGATAAGGAACACACCCATTATCCTGAAATCACATTAGGATTCTCTTTTTAACCTGTTCCTTAAAACACTAGTGCTTAGGAAATCTATTGGAGGCAGAAGCAGTCAAGGGTAGCTTAGGGTTAGGGTTAGGGTTAGGGTTAGGGTTAGGGTACGGCTTAGGGTACGGGTTCGGGTACGGGTTCGTGTACGGCGTAGGGTATGGGTTAGGGTTAGGGTTAGGGTTAGTTTGAAGGTTGGGCTCGGTTTAGGGTACGGGTTAGGATTAGGGTTCGTGTTAGGGTTAGGGTAGGGGTTAGGGTTAGGGTACGCGTTAGGGTTAGGGTAGTTATTAAACCTATCCCACTCCCTAGATACCCCTTAGCACGTCAAGGAATATTATTTGGGGGTCCAGCCATGGAGAAGAGTTTAGACACTAGGAGAAGATAAGGAACACACCCATTATCAAGAAATCACATTAGGATTCTCTTTTTAACCTGTTCCTTAAAACACTAGTGCTTAGGAAATCTATTGGAGGAAGAAGCAGTCAAGGGTAGCTTAGGGTTAGGGTTAGGGTTAGGGCTAGGGTTAGGACACGGCTTAGGGTACGGGTTCGGGTACGGGTTCGTGTACGGATTAGGGTATGGGTATGGGTTAGTGTTAGGGTTAATTTGAAGGTTAGGGCTCGGTTTAGGGTACGGGTTAGGATTAGGGTTCGTGTTAGGGTTAGGGTAGGGGTTAGGGTTAGGGTACGCGTTAGGGTTAGGGTAGTTATTAAACCTATCCCACTCTCTAGATTCCCCTTAGCACGTCAAGGAATATTATTTGGGGGTCCAGCCATGGAGAAGAGTTTAGACACTAGGAGAAGATAAAGAACACACCCATTATCCTGAAATCACATTAGGATTCTCTTTTTAACCTGTTCCTTAATACACTAGTGCTTAGGAAATCTATTGGAGGCAGAAGCAGTCAAGGGTAGCTTAGGGTTAGGGTTAGGGTTAGGGCTAGGGTTAGGACACGGCTTAGGGTACGGGTTCGGGTACGGGTTCGTGTACGGCGTAGGGTATGGGTTTGGGTTAGGGTTAGGGTTAGTTTGAAGGTTAGGGCTCGGTTTAGGGTACGGGTTAGGATTAGGGTTCGTGTTAGGGTTAGGGTAGGGGTTAGGGTTAGGGTACGCGTTAGGGTTAGGGTAGTTATTAAACCTATCCCACTCTCTAGATACCCCTTAGCACGTCAAGGAATATTATTTGGGGGTCCAGCCATGGAGAAGAGTTTAGACACTAGGAGAAGATAAGGAACACACCCATTATCCTGAAATCACATTAGGATTCTCTTTTTAACCTGTTCCTTAATACACTAGTGCTTAGGAAATCTATTGGAGGCAGAAGCAGTCAAGGGTAGCTTAGGGTTAGGCTTACGGTTAGGGTAAGTGTTAGGGTATGGCTTAGGGTACGGGTTCGGGTACGGGTTCGGGTACGGCGTAGGGTATGGGTTAGGGTTAGGGTTAGGGTTAGTTTGAGGGTTAGGGCTCGGTTCAGGGTACGGGTTAGGATTAGGGTACGTGTTAGGGTTAGGGTAGGGGTTAGGGTTAGGGTACGCGTTAGGGTTAGGTTAGTTATTAAACCTATCCCACTCTCTAGATACCCCTTAGCACGTCAAGGAATATTATTTGGGGGTCCAGCCATGGAGAAGAGTTTAGACACTAGGAGAAGATAAGGAACACACCCATTATCAAGAAATCACATTAGGATTCTCTTTTTAACCTGTTCCTTAAAACACTAGTGCTTAGGAAATCTATTGGAGGCAGAAGCAGTCAAGGGTAGCTTAGGGTTAGGGTTAGGGTTAGGGTACGGCTTAGGGTACGGGTTCCGGTACGGGTTCGGGTACGGGTTCGGGTACGGCATAGGGTATGGGTTAGGTATAGGGTTAGGGTTAGTTTGAGGGTTAGGGCTCGGTTTAGGTTAAGGCTTAGGATTAGGGTTCGTGTTAGGGTTAGGGTAGGGGTTAGGGTTAGGGTACGCGTTAGGGTTAGGGTAGTTATTAAACCTATCCCACTCTCTAGATACCCCTTAGCACGTCAAGGAATATTATTTGGGGGTCCAGCCATGGAGAAGAGTTTAGACACTAGGAGAAGATAAGGAACACACCCATTATCAAGAAATCACAGTAGGATTCTCTTTTTAACCTGTTCCTTAAAACACTAGTGCTTAGGAAATCAATTGGAGGCAGAAGCAGTCAAGGGTAGCTTAGGGTTAGGGTTAGGGTTAGGGTTTGGGTTAGTGTTAGGGTACGGGTTAGGAGTAGGGTACTAGTTAGGGTTAGGGTAGGGGTTAGGGTTAGGGTACGCGTTAGGGTTAGGGTAGTTATTAAACCTATCCCACTCCCTAGATACCCCTTAGCACGTCAAGGAATATTATTTGGGGGTCCAGCCATGGAGAAGAGTTTAGACAGTAGGAGAAGATAAGGAACACACCCATTATCAAGAAATCACATTAGGATTCTCTTTTTAACCTGTTCCTTAAAACACTAGTGCTTAGGAAATCTATTGGAGGCAAAGCAGTCAAGGGTAGCTTAGGGTTAGGGTTAGGGTTAGGGTTAGGGTTAGGGTACGGCTTAGGGTACGGGTTCGGGTACGGGTTCGTGTACGCTGTAGGGTATGGGTTAGGGTTAGGGTTAGGGTTAGTTTGAAGGTTAGGGCTCGGTTTAGGGTACGGGTTAGGATTAGGGTTCGTGTTAGGGTTAGGGTAGGGGTTAGGGTTAGGGTACGCGTTAGGGTTAGGGTAGTTATGAAACCTATCCCACTCTCTAGATACCCCTTAGCACGTCAAGGAATATTATTTGGGGGTCCAGCCATGGAGAAGAGTTTAGACACTAGGAGAAGATAAGGAACACACCCATTATCCTAAAATCACATTAGGATTCTCTTTTTAACCTGTTCCTTAAAACACTAGTGCTTAGGAAATCTATTGGAGGCAGAAGCAGTCAAGGGTAGCTTAGGGTTAGGGTTAGGGTTAGGGCTAGGGTTAGGACACGGCTTAGGGTACGGGTTCGGGTACGGGTTCGTGTACGGCGTAGGGTATGGATTTGTGTTAGGGTTAGGGTTAGTTTGAAGGTTAGGGCTCGGTTTAGGGTACGGGTTAGGATTAGGGTACGTGTTAGGGTTAGGGTAGGGGTTAGGGTTAGGGTACGCGTTAGGGTTAGGGTAGTTATTAAACCTATCCCACTTTCTAGATACCCCTTAGCACGTCAAGGAATATTATTTGGGGGTCCAGCAATGGAGAAGAGTTTAGACACTAGGAGAAGATAAGGAACACACCCATTATCAAGAAATCACATTAGGATTCTCTTTTTAACCTGTTCCTTAAAACACTAGTGCTTAGGAAATCTATTGGAGGCAGAAGCAGTCAAGGGTAGCTTAGGGTTAGGGTTAGGGTTAGGGTACGGCTTAGGGTACGGGTTCGGGTACGGGTTCGGGTACGGGTTCGGGTACGGCGTAGGGTATGGGTTAAGTTTAGGGTTAGGGTTAGTTTGAGGGTTAGGGCTCGGTTTAGGTTACGGGTTAGGATTAGGGTACGTGTTAGGGTTAGGGTAGGGGTTAGGGTTAGGGTGCGCGTTAGGGTTAGGGTAGTTATTAAACATATCCCACTCTCTAGATACCCCTTAGCACGTCAAGGAATATTATTTGGGGGTCCAGCCATGGAGAATAGTTTAGACACTAGGAGAAGATAAGGAACACACCCATTATCAATAAATCACATTAGGATTCTCTTTTTAACCTGTTCCTTAAAACACTAGTGCTTAGGAAATCTATTGGAGGCAGAAGCAGTCAAGGGTAGCTTAGGGTTAGGGTTTGGTTTAGGGTACGGCTTAGGGTACGGGTTCGGGTACGGGTTCGGGTACGGGTTTGGGTATGGCGTAGGATATGGGTTAGGGTTAGGGTTAGGGTTAGTTTGAGGGTTAGGGCTCGGTTTAGGGTACGGGTTAGGATTAGGGTACGTGTTAGGGTTAGGGTAGGGGTTAGGGTTAGGGTACGCGTTAGGGTTAGGGTAGTTATTAAACCTATCCCACTCTCTAGATACCCCTTAGCACGTCAAGGAATATTATTTGGGGGTCCAGCCATGGAGAAGAGTTTAGACACTAGGAGAAGATAAGGAACACACCCATTATCAAGAAATCACATTAGGATTCTCTTTTTAACCTGTTCCTTAAAACACTAGTGCTTAGGAAATCTATTGGAGGCAGAAGCAGTCAAGGGTAGCTTAGGGTTAGGGTTTGGTTTAGGGTACGGCTTAGGGTACGGGTTCGGGTACGGGTTTGGGTATGGCGTAGGATATGGGTTAGGGTTAGGGTTAGGGTTAGTTTGAGGGTTAGGGCTCGGTTTAGGGTACGGGTTAGGATTAGGGTACGTGTTAGGGTTAGGGTAGGGGTTAGGGTTAGGGTACGCGTTAGGGTTAGGGTAGTTATTAAACCTATCCCACTCCCTAGATACCCCTTAGCACGTCAAGGAATATTATTTGGGGGTCCAGCCATGGAGAAGAGTTTAGACACTAGGAGAAGATAAGGAACACACCCATTATCAAGAAATCACATTAGGATTCTCTTTTTAACCTGTTCCTTAAAACACTAGTGCTTAGGAAATCTATTGGAGGCAGAAGCAGTCAAGGGTAGCTTAGGGTTAGGGTTAGGGTTAGGGCTAGGGTTAGGACACGGCTTAGGGTACGGGTTCGGGTACGGGTTCTTGTACGGCGTAGGGTATGGGTTTGGGTTAGTGTTAGGGTTAGTTTGAAGGTTAGGGCTCGGTTTAGGGTACGGGTTAGGATTAGGGTTCGTGTTAGGGTTAGGGTAGGGGTTAGGGTTAGGGTACGCGTTAGCGTTAGGGTAGTTATTAAACCTATCCCAATCTCTAGATACCCCTTAGCACGTCAAGGAATATTATTTGGGGGTCCAGCCATGGAGAAGAGTTTAGACACTAGGAGAAGATAAGGAACACACCCATTATCAAGAAATCACATTAGGATTCTCTTTTTAACCTGTTCCTTAAAACACTAGTGCTTAGGAAATCTATTGGAGGCAGAAGCAGTCAAGGGTAGCTTAGGGTTAGGGTTAGGGTTAGGGCTAGGGTTAGGACACGGCTTAGGGTACGGGTTCGGGTACGGGTTCGTGTACGGCGTAGGGTATGGGTTTGTGTTAGGGTTAGGTTAGTTTGAAGGTTAGGGCTCGGTTTAGGGTACGGGTTAGGATTAGGGTACGTGTTAGGGTTAGGGTAGGGGTTAGGGTTAGGGTACGCGTTAGCGTTAGGGTAGTTATTAAACCTATCCCACTTTCTAGATACCCCTTAGCACGTCAAGGAATATTATTTGGGGGTCCAGCAATGGAGAAGAGTTTAGACACTAGGAGAAGATAAGGAACACACCCATTATCAAGAAATCACATTAGGATTCTCTTTTTAACCTGTTCCTTAAAACACTAGTGTTTAGGAAATCTATTGGAGGCAGAAGCAGTCAAGGGTAGCTTAGGGTTAGGGTTAGGGTTAGGGTACGGCTTAGGGTACGGGTTCGGGTACGGGTTCGGGTACGGGTTTGGGTATGACGTAGGATATGGGTTAGGGTTAGGGTTAGGGTTAGTTTGAGGGTTAGGGCTCGGTTTAGGGTACGGGTTAGGATTAGGGTACGTGTTAGGGTTAGGGTAGGGGTTAGGGTTAGGGTACGCGTTAGGGTTAGTGTAGTTATTAAACCTATCCCACTCTCTAGATACCCCTTAGCACGTCAAGGAATATTATTTGGGTGTCCAGCCATGGAGAAGAGTTTAGACACTAGGAGAAGATAAGGAACACACCCATTATCCTGAAATCACATTAGGATTCTCTTTTTAACCTGTTCCTTAAAACACTAGTGCTTAGGAAATCTATTGGAGGCAGAAGCAGTCAAGGGTAGCTTAGGGTTAGGGTTAGGGTTAGGGTTAGGGTTAGGGTACGGCTTAGGGTACGGGTTCGGGTACGGGTTCGTGTACGGCGTAGGGTATGGGTTAGGGTTAGGGTTAGGGTTAGTTTGAAGGTTGGGCTCGGTTTAGGGTACGGGTTAGGATTAGGGTTCGTGTTAGGGTTAGGGTAGGGGTTAGGGTTAGGGTACGCGTTAGGGTTAGGGTAGTTATTAAACCTATCCCACTCCCTAGATACCCCTTAGCACGTCAAGGAATATTATTTGGGGGTCCAGCCATGGAGAAGAGTTTAGACACTAGGAGAAGATAAGGAACACACCCATTATCAAGAAATCACATTAGGATTCTCTTTTTAACCTGTTCCTTAAAACACTAGTGCTTAGGAAATCTATTGGAGGAAGAAGCAGTCAAGGGTAGCTTAGGGTTAGGGTTAGGGTTAGGGCTAGGGTTAGGACACGGCTTAGGGTACGGGTTCGGGTACGGGTTCGTGTACGGATTAGGGTATGGGTATGGGTTAGTGTTAGGGTTAATTTGAAGGTTAGGGCTCGGTTTAGGGTACGGGTTAGGATTAGGGTTCGTGTTAGGGTTAGGGTAGGGGTTAGGGTTAGGGTACGCGTTAGGGTTAGGGTAGTTATTAAACCTATCCCACTCTCTAGATTCCCCTTAGCACGTCAAGGAATATTATTTGGGGGTCCAGCCATGGAGAAGAGTTTAGACACTAGGAGAAGATAAAGAACACACCCATTATCCTGAAATCACATTAGGATTCTCTTTTTAACCTGTTCCTTAATACACTAGTGCTTAGGAAATCTATTGGAGGCAGAAGCAGTCAAGGGTAGCTTAGGGTTAGGGTTAGGGTTAGGGTACGGCTTAGGGTACGGGTTCGGGTACGGGTTCGGGTACGGGTTCGGGTACGGCGTAGGGTATGGGTTAAGTTTAGGGTTAGGGTTAGTTTGAGGGTTAGGTCTCGGTTTAGGTTACGGGTTAGGATTAGGGTACGTGTTAGGGTTAGGGTAGGGGTTAGGGTTAGGGTGCGCGTTAGGGTTAGGGTAGTTATTAAACATATCCCACTCTCTAGATACCCCTTAGCACGTCAAGGAATATTATTTGGGGGTCCAGCCAAGGAGAAGAGTTTAGACACTAGGAGAAGATAAGGAACACACCCATTATCAATAAATCACATTAGGATTCTCTTTTTAACCTGTTCCTTAAAACACTAGTGCTTAGGAAATCTATTGGAGGCAGAAGCAGTCAAGGGTAGCTTAGGGTTAGGGTTTGGTTTAGGGTACGGCTTAGGGTACGGGTTCGGGTACGGGTTTGGGTATGGCGTAGGATATGGGTTAGGGTTAGGGTTAGGGTTAGTTTGAGGGTTAGGGCTCGGTTTAGGGTACGGGTTAGGATTAGGGTACGTGTTAGGGTTAGGGTAGGGGTTAGGGTTAGGGTACGCGTTAGGGTTAGGGTAGTTATTAAACCTATCCCACTCCCTAGATACCCCTTAGCACGTCAAGGAATATTATTTGGGGGTCCAGCCATGGAGAAGAGTTTAGACACTAGGAGAAGATAAGGAACACACCCATTATCAAGAAATCACATTAGGATTCTCTTTTTAACCTGTTCCTTAAAACACTAGTGCTTAGGAAATCTATTGGAGGCAGAAGCAGTCAAGGGTAGCTTAGGGTTAGGGTTAGGGTTAGGGCTAGGGTTAGGACACGGCTTAGGGTACGGGTTCGGGTACGGGTTCTTGTACGGCGTAGGGTATGGGTTTGGGTTAGTGTTAGGGTTAGTTTGAAGGTTAGGGCTCGGTTTAGGGTACGGGTTAGGATTAGGGTTCGTGTTAGGGTTAGGGTAGGGGTTAGGGTTAGGGTACGCGTTAGCGTTAGGGTAGTTATTAAACCTATCCCAATCTCTAGATACCCCTTAGCACGTCAAGGAATATTATTTGGGGGTCCAGCCATGGAGAAGAGTTTAGACACTAGGAGAAGATAAGGAACACACCCATTATCAAGAAATCACATTAGGATTCTCTTTTTAACCTGTTCCTTAAAACACTAGTGCTTAGGAAATCTATTGGAGGCAGAAGCAGTCAAGGGTAGCTTAGGGTTAGGGTTAGGGTTAGGGCTAGGGTTAGGACACGGCTTAGGGTACGGGTTCGGGTACGGGTTCGTGTACGGCGTAGGGTATGGGTTTGTGTTAGGGTTAGGTTAGTTTGAAGGTTAGGGCTCGGTTTAGGGTACGGGTTAGGATTAGGGTACGTGTTAGGGTTAGGGTAGGGGTTAGGGTTAGGGTACGCGTTAGGGTTAGGGTAGTTATTAAACCTATCCCACTTTCTAGATACCCCTTAGCACGTCAAGGAATATTATTTGGGGGTCCAGCAATGGAGAAGAGTTTAGACACTAGGAGAAGATAAGGAACACACCCATTATCAAGAAATCACATTAGGATTCTCTTTTTAACCTGTTCCTTAAAACACTAGTGTTTAGGAAATCTATTGGAGGCAGAAGCAGTCAAGGGTAGCTTAGGGTTAGGGTTAGGGTTAGGGTACGGCTTAGGGTACGGGTTCGGGTACGGGTTCGGGTACGGGTTTGGGTATGACGTAGGATATGGGTTAGGGTTAGGGTTAGGGTTAGTTTGAGGGTTAGGGCTCGGTTTAGGGTACGGGTTAGGATTAGGGTACGTGTTAGGGTTAGGGTAGGGGTTAGGGTTAGGGTACGCGTTAGGGTTAGTGTAGTTATTAAACCTATCCCACTCTCTAGATACCCCTTAGCACGTCAAGGAATATTATTTGGGTGTCCAGCCATGGAGAAGAGTTTAGACACTAGGAGAAGATAAGGAACACACCCATTATCCTGAAATCACATTAGGATTCTCTTTTTAACCTGTTCCTTAAAACACTAGTGCTTAGGAAATCTATTGGAGGCAGAAGCAGTCAAGGGTAGCTTAGGGTTAGGGTTAGGGTTAGGGTTAGGGTTAGGGTACGGCTTAGGGTACGGGTTCGGGTACGGGTTCGTGTACGGCGTAGGGTATGGGTTAGGGTTAGGGTTAGGGTTAGTTTGAAGGTTGGGCTCGGTTTAGGGTACGGGTTAGGATTAGGGTTCGTGTTAGGGTTAGGGTAGGGGTTAGGGTTAGGGTACGCGTTAGGGTTAGGGTAGTTATTAAACCTATCCCACTCCCTAGATACCCCTTAGCACGTCAAGGAATATTATTTGGGGGTCCAGCCATGGAGAAGAGTTTAGACACTAGGAGAAGATAAGGAACACACCCATTATCAAGAAATCACATTAGGATTCTCTTTTTAACCTGTTCCTTAAAACACTAGTGCTTAGGAAATCTATTGGAGGAAGAAGCAGTCAAGGGTAGCTTAGGGTTAGGGTTAGGGTTAGGGCTAGGGTTAGGACACGGCTTAGGGTACGGGTTCGGGTACGGGTTCGTGTACGGATTAGGGTATGGGTATGGGTTAGTGTTAGGGTTAATTTGAAGGTTAGGGCTCGGTTTAGGGTACGGGTTAGGATTAGGGTTCGTGTTAGGGTTAGGGTAGGGGTTAGGGTTAGGGTACGCGTTAGGGTTAGGGTAGTTATTAAACCTATCCCACTCTCTAGATTCCCCTTAGCACGTCAAGGAATATTATTTGGGGGTCCAGCCATGGAGAAGAGTTTAGACACTAGGAGAAGATAAAGAACACACCCATTATCCTGAAATCACATTAGGATTCTCTTTTTAACCTGTTCCTTAATACACTAGTGCTTAGGAAATCTATTGGAGGCAGAAGCAGTCAAGGGTAGCTTAGGGTTAGGGTTACGGTTAGGGTTAGGGTTAGGGTATGGCTTAGGGTACGGGTTCGGGTACGGGTTCGGGTACGGCATAGGGTATGGGTTAGGGTTAGGGTTAGGGTTAGTTTGAGGGTTAGGGCTCGGTTTAGGGTACGGGTTAGGATTAGGGTACGTGTTAGGGTTAGGGTAGGGGTTAGGGTTAGGGTACGCGTTAGGGTTAGGGTAGTTATTAAACCTATCCCACTCTGTAGATACCCCTTAGCACGTCAAGGAATATTATTTGGGGGTCCAGCCATGGAGAAGAGTTTAGACAGTAGGAGAAGATAAGGAACACACCCATTATCAAGAAATCACATTAGGATTCTCTTTTTAACCTGTTCCTTAAAACACTAGTGCTTAGGAAATCTATTGGAGGCAGAAGCAGTCAAGGGTAGCTTAGGGTTAGGGTTAGGGTTAGGGTACGGCTTAGGGTACGGGTTCGGGTACGGGTTCGGGTACGGGTTCGGGTACGGCGTAGGGTATGGGTTAAGTTTAGGGTTAGGGTTAGTTTGAGGGTTAGGCCTCGGTTTAGGTTACGGGTTAGGATTAGGGTACGTGTTAGGGTTAGGGTAGGGGTTAGGGTTAGGGTGCGCGTTAGGGTTAGGGTAGTTATTAAACCTATCCCACTCTCTAGATACCCCTTAGCACGTCAAGGAATATTATTTGGGGGTCCAGCCATGGAGAAGAGTTTAGACACTAGGAGAAGATAAGGAACACACCCATTATCCTGAAATCACATTAGGATTCTCTTTTTAACCTGTTCCTTAATACACTAGTGCTTAGGAAATCTATTGGAGGCAGAAGCAGTCAAGGGTAGCTTAGGGTTAGGGTTACGGTGAGGGTTAGGGTTAGGGTATGGCTTAGGGTACGGGTTCGGGTACGGGTTCGGGTACGGCGTAGGGTATGGGTTAGGGTTAGGGTTAGGGTTAGTTTGAGGGTTAGGGCTCCGTTTAGGTTACGGGTTAGGATTAGGGTACGTGTTAGGGTTAGGGTAGGGGTTAGGGTTAGGTTACGCGTTAGGGTTAGGGTAGTTATTAAACCTATCCCACTTTCTAGATACCCCTTAGCACGTCAAGGAATATTATTTGGGGGTCCAGCAATGGAGAAGAGTTTAGACACTAGGAGAAGATAAGGAACACACCCATTATCAAGAAATCACATTAGGATTCTCTTTTTAACCTGTTCCTTAAAACACTAGTGCTTAGGAAATCTATTGGAGGCAGAAGCAGTCAAGGGTAGCTTAGGGTTAGGGTTAGGGTTAGGGTACGGCTTAGGGTACGGGTTCGGGTACGGGTTCGGGTACGGGTTCGGGTACGGCGTAGGGTATGGGTTAAGTTTAGGGTTAGGGTTAGTTTGAGGGTTAGGGCTCGGTTTAGGTTACGGGTTAGGATTAGGGTACGTGTTAGGGTTAGGGTAGGGGTTAGGGTTAGGGTGCGCGTTAGGGTTAGGGTAGTTATTAAACATATCCCACTCTCTAGATACCCCTTAGCACGTCAAGGAATATTATTTGGGGGTCCAGCCATGGAGAAGAGTTTAGACACTAGGAGAAGATAAGGAACACACCCATTATCAATAAATCACATTAGGATTCTCTTTTTAACCTGTTCCTTAAAACACTAGTGCTTAGGAAATCTATTGGAGGCAGAAGCACTCAAGGGTAGCTTAGGGTTAGGGTTTGGTTTAGGGTACGGCTTAGGGTACGGGTTCGGGTACGGGTTCGGGTACGGGTTTGGGTATGGCGTAGGATATGGGTTAGGGTTAGGGTTAGGGTTAGTTTGAGGGTTAGGGCTCGGTTTAGGGTACGGGTTAGGATTAGGGTACGTGTTAGGGTTAGGGTAGTGGTTAGGGTTAGGGTACGCGTTAGGGTTAGGGTAGTTATTAAACCTATCCCACTCCCTAGATACCCCTTAGCACGTCAAGGAATATTATTTGTGGGTCCAGCCATGGAGAAGAGTTTAGACACTAGGAGAAGATAAGGAACACACCCATTATCAAGAAATCACATTAGGATTCTCTTTTTAACCTGTTCCTTAAAACACTAGTGCTTAGGAAATCTATTGGAGGCAGAAGCAGTCAAGGGTAGCTTAGGGTTAGGGTTAGGGTTAGGGCTAGGGTTAGGACACGGCTTAGGGTACGGGTTCGGGTACGGGTTCGTGTACGGCGTAGGGTATGGGTTTGGGTTAGTGTTAGGGTTAGTTTGAAGGTTAGGGCTCGGTTTAGGGTACGGGTTAGGATTAGGGTTCGTGTTAGGGTTAGGGTAGGTGTTAGGGTTAGGGTACGCGTTAGCATTAGGGTAGTTATTAAACCTATCCCACTCTCTAGATACCCCTTAGCACGTCAAGGAATATTATTTGGGGGTCCAGCCATGGAGAAGAGTTTAGACACTAGGAGAAGATAAGGAACACACCCATTATCAAGAAATCACATTAGGATTCTCTTTTTAACCTGTTCCTTAAAACACTAGTGCTTAGGAAATCTATTGGAGGCAGAAGTAGTCAAGGGTAGCTTAGGGTTAGGGTTAGGGTTAGGGCTAGGGTTAGGACACGGCTTAGGGTACGGGTTCGGGTACGGGTTCGTGTACGGCGTAGGGTATGGGTTTGGGTTAGGGTTAGGATTAGTTTGAAGGTTAGAGCTCGGTTTAGGTTACGGGTTAGGATTAGGGTTCGTGTTAGGGTTAGGGTAGGGGTTAGGGTTAGGGTACGCGTTAGGGTTAGGGTAGTTATTAAACCTATCCCACTCTCTAGATACCCCTTAGCACGTCAAGGAATATTATTTGGGGGTCCAGCCATGGAGAAGAGTTTAGACACTAGGAGAAGATAAGGAACACACCCATTATCAAGAAATCACATTAGGATTCTCTTTTTAACCAGTTCCTTAAAACACTAGTGCTTAGGAAATCTATTGGAGGCAGAAGCAGTCAAGGGTAGCTTAGGGTTAGGGTTTGGTTTAGGGTACGGCTTAGGGTACGGGTTCGGGTACGGGTTTGGGTATGGCGTAGGATATGGGTTAGGGTTAGGGTTAGGGTTAGTTTGAGGGTTAGGGCTCGGTTTAGGGTACGGGTTAGGATTAGGGTACGTGTTAGGGTTAGGGTAGGGGTTAGGGTTAGGGTACGCGTTAGGGTTAGGGTAGTTATTAAACCTATCCCACTCCCTAGATACCCCTTAGCACGTCAAGGAATATTATTTGGGGGTCCAGCCATGGAGAAGAGTTTAGACACTAGGAGAAGATAAGGAACACACCCATTATCAAGAAATCACATTAGGATTCTCTTTTTAACCTGTTCCTTAAAACACTAGTGCTTAGGAAATCTATTGGAGGCAGAAGCAGTCAAGGGTAGCTTAGGGTTAGGGTTAGGGTTAGGGCTAGGGTTAGGACACGGCTTAGGGTACGGGTTCGGGTACGGGTTCGTGTACGGCGTAGGGTATGGGTTTGGGTTAGTGTTAGGGTTAGTTTGAAGGTTAGGGCTCGGTTTAGGGTACGGGTTAGGATTAGGGTTCGTGTTAGGTTTAGGGTAGGGGTTAGGGTTAGGGTACGCGTTAGCGTTAGGGTAGTTATTAAACCTATCCCACTATCTAGATACCCCTTAGCACGTCAAGGAATATTATTTGGGGGTCCAGCCATGGAGAAGAGTTTAGACACTAGGAGAAGATAAGGAACACACCCATTATCAAGAAATCACATTAGGATTCTCTTTTTAACCTGTTCCTTAAAACACTAGTGCTTAGGAAATCTATTGGAGGCAGAAGCAGTCAAGGGTAGCTTAGGGTTAGGGTTAGGGTTAGGGCTAGGGTTAGGACACGGCTTAGGGTACGGGTTCGGGTACGGGTTCGTGTACGGCGTAGGGTATGGGTTTGGGTTAGGGTTAGGATTAGTTTGAAGGTTAGGGCTCGGTTTAGGTTACGGGTTAGGATTAGGGTTCGTGTTAGGGTTAGGGTAGGGGTTAGGGTTAGGGTACGCGTTAGGGTTAGGGTAGTTATTAAACCTATCCCACTCTCTAGATACCCCTTAGCACGTCAAGGAATATTATTTGGGGGTCCAGCCATGGAGAAGAGTTTAGACACTAGGAGAAGATAAGGAACACACCCATTATCCTGAAATCACATTAGGATTCTCTTTTTAACCTGTTCCTTAATACACTAGTGCTTAGGAAATCTATTGGAGGCAGAAGCAGTCAAGGGTAGCTTAGGGTTAGGGTTACGGTGAGGGGTAGGGTTAGGGTATGGCTTAGGGTACGGGTTCGGGTACGGGTTCGGGTACGGCGTAGGGTATGGGTTAGGGTTAGGGTTAGGGTTAGTTTGAGGGTTAGGGCTCGGTTCAGGGTACGGGTTAGGATTAGGGTACGTGTTAGGGTTAGGGTAGGGGTTAGTGTTAGGGTACGCGTTAGGGTTAGGGTAGTTATTAAACCTATCCCACTCTCTAGATACCCCTTAGCACGTCAAGGAATATTATTTGGGGGTCCAGCCATGGAGAAGAGTTTAGACACTAGGAGAAGATAAGGAACACACCCATTATCAAGAAATCACATTAGGATTCTCTTTTTAACCTGTTCCTTAAAACACTAGTGCTTAGGAAATCTATTGGAGGCAGAAGCAGTCAAGGGTAGCTTAGGGTTAGGGTTAGGGTTAGGGTACGGCTTAGGGTACGGGTTCGGGTACGGGTTCGGGTACGGGTTCGGGTACGGCATAGGGTATGGGTTAGGGTTAGGGTTAGGGTTAGTTTGAGGGTTAGGGCTCGGTTTAGGTTACGGCTTAGGATTAGGGTACGTGTTAGGGTTAGGGTAGGGGTTAGGGTTATGGTACGCGTTAGGGTTAGGGTAGTTATTAAACATATCCCACTCTCTAGATACCCCTTAGCACGTCAAGGAATATTATTTGGGGGTCCAGCCATGGAGAAGAGTTTAGACACTAGGAGAAGATAAGGAACACACCCATTATCAATAAATCACATTAGGATTCTCTTTTTAACCTGTTCCTTAAAACACTAGTGCTTAGGAAATCTATTGGAGGCAGAAGCAGTCAAGGGTAGCTTAGGGTTAGGGTTTGGTTTAGGGTACGGCTTAGGGTACGGGTTCGGGTACGGGTTTGGGTATGGCGTAGGATATGGGTTAGGGTTAGGGTTAGGGTTAGTTTGAGGGTTAGGGCTCGGTTTAGGGTACGGGTTAGGATTAGGGTACGTGTTAGGGTTAGGGTAGGGGTTAGGGTTAGGGTACGCGTTAGGGTTAGGGTAGTTATTAAACCTATCCCACTCCCTAGATACCCCTTAGCACGTCAAGGAATATTATTTGGGGGTCCAGCCATGGAGAAGAGTTTAGACACTAGGAGAAGATAAGGAACACACCCATTATCAAGAAATCACATTAGGATTCTCTTTTTAACCTGTTCCTTAAAACACTAGTGCTTAGGAAATCTATTGGAGGCAGAAGCAGTCAAGGGTAGCTTAGGGTTAGGGTTAGGGTTAGGGCTAGGGTTAGGACACGGCTTAGGGTACGGGTTCGGGTACGGGTTCTTGTACGGCGTAGGGTATGGGTTTGGGTTAGTGTTAGGGTTAGTTTGAAGGTTAGGGCTCGGTTTAGGGTACGGGTTAGGATTAGGGTTCGTGTTAGGGTTAGGGTAGGGGTTAGGGTTATGGTACGCGTTAGCGTTAGGGTAGTTATTAAACCTATCCCAATCTCTAGATACCCCTTAGCACGTCAAGGAATATTATTTGGGGGTCCAGCCATGGAGAAGAGTTTAGACACTAGGAGAAGATAAGGAACACACCCATTATCAAGAAATCACATTAGGATTCTCTTTTTAACCTGTTCCTTAAAACACTAGTGCTTAGGAAATCTATTGGAGGCAGAAGCAGTCAAGGGTAGCTTAGGGTTAGGGTTAGGGTTAGGGCTAGGGTTAGGACACGGCTTAGGGTACGGGTTCGGGTACGGGTTCGTGTACGGCGTAGGGTATGGGTTTGTGTTAGGGTTAGGTTAGTTTGAAGGTTAGGGCTCGGTTTAGGGTACGGGTTAGGATTAGGGTACGTGTTAGGGTTAGGGTAGGGGTTAGGGTTAGGGTACGCGTTAGGGTTAGGGTAGTTATTAAACCTATCCCACTTTCTAGATACCCCTTAGCACGTCAAGGAATATTATTTGGGGGTCCAGCAATGGAGAAGAGTTTAGACACTAGGAGAAGATAAGGAACACACCCATTATCAAGAAATCACATTAGGATTCTCTTTTTAACCTGTTCCTTAAAACACTAGTGTTTAGGAAATCTATTGGAGGCAGAAGCAGTCAAGGGTAGCTTAGGGTTAGGGTTAGGGTTAGGGTACGGCTTAGGGTACGGGTTCGGGTACGGGTTCGGGTACGGGTTTGGGTATGACGTAGGATATGGGTTAGGGTTAGGGTTAGGGTTAGTTTGAGGGTTAGGGCTCGGTTTAGGGTACGGGTTAGGATTAGGGTACGTGTTAGGGTTAGGGTAGGGGTTAGGGTTAGGGTACGCGTTAGGGTTAGTGTAGTTATTAAACCTATCCCACTCTCTAGATACCCCTTAGCACGTCAAGGAATATTATTTGGGTGTCCAGCCATGGAGAAGAGTTTAGACACTAGGAGAAGATAAGGAACACACCCATTATCCTGAAATCACATTAGGATTCTCTTTTTAACCTGTTCCTTAAAACACTAGTGCTTAGGAAATCTATTGGAGGCAGAAGCAGTCAAGGGTAGCTTAGGGTTAGGGTTAGGGTTAGGGTTAGGGTTAGGGTACGGCTTAGGGTACGGGTTCGGGTACGGGTTCGTGTACGGCGTAGGGTATGGGTTAGGGTTAGGGTTAGGGTTAGTTTGAAGGTTGGGCTCGGTTTAGGGTACGGGTTAGGATTAGGGTTCGTGTTAGGGTTAGGGTAGGGGTTAGGGTTAGGGTACGCGTTAGGGTTAGGGTAGTTATTAAACCTATCCCACTCCCTAGATACCCCTTAGCACGTCAAGGAATATTATTTGGGGGTCCAGCCATGGAGAAGAGTTTAGACACTAGGAGAAGATAAGGAACACACCCATTATCAAGAAATCACATTAGGATTCTCTTTTTAACCTGTTCCTTAAAACACTAGTGCTTAGGAAATCTATTGGAGGAAGAAGCAGTCAAGGGTAGCTTAGGGTTAGGGTTAGGGTTAGGGCTAGGGTTAGGACACGGCTTAGGGTACGGGTTCGGGTACGGGTTCGTGTACGGATTAGGGTATGGGTATGGGTTAGTGTTAGGGTTAATTTGAAGGTTAGGGCTCGGTTTAGGGTACGGGTTAGGATTAGGGTTCGTGTTAGGGTTAGGGTAGGGGTTAGGGTTAGGGTACGCGTTAGGGTTAGGGTAGTTATTAAACCTATCCCACTCTCTAGATTCCCCTTAGCACGTCAAGGAATATTATTTGGGGGTCCAGCCATGGAGAAGAGTTTAGACACTAGGAGAAGATAAAGAACACACCCATTATCCTGAAATCACATTAGGATTCTCTTTTTAACCTGTTCCTTAATACACTAGTGCTTAGGAAATCTATTGGAGGCAGAAGCAGTCAAGGGTAGCTTAGGGTTAGGGTTACGGTTAGGGTTAGGGTTAGGGTATGGCTTAGGGTACGGGTTCGGGTACGGGTTCGGGTACGGCATAGGGTATGGGTTAGGGTTAGGGTTAGGGTTAGTTTGAGGGTTAGGGCTCGGTTTAGGGTACGGGTTAGGATTAGGGTACGTGTTAGGGTTAGGGTAGGGGTTAGGGTTAGGGTACGCGTTAGGGTTAGGGTAGTTATTAAACCTATCCCACTCTGTAGATACCCCTTAGCACGTCAAGGAATATTATTTGGGGGTCCAGCCATGGAGAAGAGTTTAGACAGTAGGAGAAGATAAGGAACACACCCATTATCAAGAAATCACATTAGGATTCTCTTTTTAACCTGTTCCTTAAAACACTAGTGCTTAGGAAATCTATTGGAGGCAGAAGCAGTCAAGGGTAGCTTAGGGTTAGGGTTAGGGTTAGGGTACGGCTTAGGGTACGGGTTCGGGTACGGGTTCGGGTACGGGTTCGGGTACGGCGTAGGGTATGGGTTAAGTTTAGGGTTAGGGTTAGTTTGAGGGTTAGGCCTCGGTTTAGGTTACGGGTTAGGATTAGGGTACGTGTTAGGGTTAGGGTAGGGGTTAGGGTTAGGGTGCGCGTTAGGGTTAGGGTAGTTATTAAACCTATCCCACTCTCTAGATACCCCTTAGCACGTCAAGGAATATTATTTGGGGGTCCAGCCATGGAGAAGAGTTTAGACACTAGGAGAAGATAAGGAACACACCCATTATCCTGAAATCACATTAGGATTCTCTTTTTAACCTGTTCCTTAATACACTAGTGCTTAGGAAATCTATTGGAGGCAGAAGCAGTCAAGGGTAGCTTAGGGTTAGGGTTACGGTGAGGGTTAGGGTTAGGGTATGGCTTAGGGTACGGGTTCGGGTACGGGTTCGGGTACGGCGTAGGGTATGGGTTAGGGTTAGGGTTAGGGTTAGTTTGAGGGTTAGGGCTCCGTTTAGGTTACGGGTTAGGATTAGGGTACGTGTTAGGGTTAGGGTAGGGGTTAGGGTTAGGTTACGCGTTAGGGTTAGGGTAGTTATTAAACCTATCCCACTTTCTAGATACCCCTTAGCACGTCAAGGAATATTATTTGGGGGTCCAGCAATGGAGAAGAGTTTAGACACTAGGAGAAGATAAGGAACACACCCATTATCAAGAAATCACATTAGGATTCTCTTTTTAACCTGTTCCTTAAAACACTAGTGCTTAGGAAATCTATTGGAGGCAGAAGCAGTCAAGGGTAGCTTAGGGTTAGGGTTAGGGTTAGGGTACGGCTTAGGGTACGGGTTCGGGTACGGGTTCGGGTACGGGTTCGGGTACGGCGTAGGGTATGGGTTAAGTTTAGGGTTAGGGTTAGTTTGAGGGTTAGGGCTCGGTTTAGGTTACGGGTTAGGATTAGGGTACGTGTTAGGGTTAGGGTAGGGGTTAGGGTTAGGGTGCGCGTTAGGGTTAGGGTAGTTATTAAACATATCCCACTCTCTAGATACCCCTTAGCACGTCAAGGAATATTATTTGGGGGTCCAGCCATGGAGAAGAGTTTAGACACTAGGAGAAGATAAGGAACACACCCATTATCAATAAATCACATTAGGATTCTCTTTTTAACCTGTTCCTTAAAACACTAGTGCTTAGGAAATCTATTGGAGGCAGAAGCACTCAAGGGTAGCTTAGGGTTAGGGTTTGGTTTAGGGTACGGCTTAGGGTACGGGTTCGGGTACGGGTTCGGGTACGGGTTTGGGTATGGCGTAGGATATGGGTTAGGGTTAGGGTTAGGGTTAGTTTGAGGGTTAGGGCTCGGTTTAGGGTACGGGTTAGGATTAGGGTACGTGTTAGGGTTAGGGTAGTGGTTAGGGTTAGGGTACGCGTTAGGGTTAGGGTAGTTATTAAACCTATCCCACTCCCTAGATACCCCTTAGCACGTCAAGGAATATTATTTGTGGGTCCAGCCATGGAGAAGAGTTTAGACACTAGGAGAAGATAAGGAACACACCCATTATCAAGAAATCACATTAGGATTCTCTTTTTAACCTGTTCCTTAAAACACTAGTGCTTAGGAAATCTATTGGAGGCAGAAGCAGTCAAGGGTAGCTTAGGGTTAGGGTTAGGGTTAGGGCTAGGGTTAGGACACGGCTTAGGGTACGGGTTCGGGTACGGGTTCGTGTACGGCGTAGGGTATGGGTTTGGGTTAGTGTTAGGGTTAGTTTGAAGGTTAGGGCTCGGTTTAGGGTACGGGTTAGGATTAGGGTTCGTGTTAGGGTTAGGGTAGGTGTTAGGGTTAGGGTACGCGTTAGCGTTAGGGTAGTTATTAAACCTATCCCACTCTCTAGATACCCCTTAGCACGTCAAGGAATATTATTTGGGGGTCCAGCCATGGAGAAGAGTTTAGACACTAGGAGAAGATAAGGAACACACCCATTATCAAGAAATCACATTAGGATTCTCTTTTTAACCTGTTCCTTAAAACACTAGTGCTTAGGAAATCTATTGGAGGCAGAAGTAGTCAAGGGTAGCTTAGGGTTAGGGTTAGGGTTAGGGCTAGGGTTAGGACACGGCTTAGGGTACGGGTTCGGGTACGGGTTCGTGTACGGCGTAGGGTATGGGTTTGGGTTAGGGTTAGGATTAGTTTGAAGGTTAGAGCTCGGTTTAGGTTACGGGTTAGGATTAGGGTTCGTGTTAGGGTTAGGGTAGGGGTTAGGGTTAGGGTACGCGTTAGGGTTAGGGTAGTTATTAAACCTATCCCACTCTCTAGATACCCCTTAGCACGTCAAGGAATATTATTTGGGGGTCCAGCCATGGAGAAGAGTTTAGACACTAGGAGAAGATAAGGAACACACCCATTATCAAGAAATCACATTAGGATTCTCTTTTTAACCAGTTCCTTAAAACACTAGTGCTTAGGAAATCTATTGGAGGCAGAAGCAGTCAAGGGTAGCTTAGGGTTAGGGTTTGGTTTAGGGTACGGCTTAGGGTACGGGTTCGGGTACGGGTTTGGGTATGGCGTAGGATATGGGTTAGGGTTAGGGTTAGGGTTAGTTTGAGGGTTAGGGCTCGGTTTAGGGTACGGGTTAGGATTAGGGTACGTGTTAGGGTTAGGGTAGGGGTTAGGGTTAGGGTACGCGTTAGGGTTAGGGTAGTTATTAAACCTATCCCACTCCCTAGATACCCCTTAGCACGTCAAGGAATATTATTTGGGGGTCCAGCCATGGAGAAGAGTTTAGACACTAGGAGAAGATAAGGAACACACCCATTATCAAGAAATCACATTAGGATTCTCTTTTTAACCTGTTCCTTAAAACACTAGTGCTTAGGAAATCTATTGGAGGCAGAAGCAGTCAAGGGTAGCTTAGGGTTAGGGTTAGGGTTAGGGCTAGGGTTAGGACACGGCTTAGGGTACGGGTTCGGGTACGGGTTCGTGTACGGCGTAGGGTATGGGTTTGGGTTAGTGTTAGGGTTAGTTTGAAGGTTAGGGCTCGGTTTAGGGTACGGGTTAGGATTAGGGTTCGTGTTAGGTTTAGGGTAGGGGTTAGGGTTAGGGTACGCGTTAGCGTTAGGGTAGTTATTAAACCTATCCCACTATCTAGATACCCCTTAGCACGTCAAGGAATATTATTTGGGGGTCCAGCCATGGAGAAGAGTTTAGACACTAGGAGAAGATAAGGAACACACCCATTATCAAGAAATCACATTAGGATTCTCTTTTTAACCTGTTCCTTAAAACACTAGTGCTTAGGAAATCTATTGGAGGCAGAAGCAGTCAAGGGTAGCTTAGGGTTAGGGTTAGGGTTAGGGCTAGGGTTAGGACACGGCTTAGGGTACGGGTTCGGGTACGGGTTCGTGTACGGCGTAGGGTATGGGTTTGGGTTAGGGTTAGGATTAGTTTGAAGGTTAGGGCTCGGTTTAGGTTACGGGTTAGGATTAGGGTTCGTGTTAGGGTTAGGGTAGGGGTTAGGGTTAGGGTACGCGTTAGGGTTAGGGTAGTTATTAAACCTATCCCACTCTCTAGATACCCCTTAGCACGTCAAGGAATATTATTTGGGGGTCCAGCCATGGAGAAGAGTTTAGACACTAGGAGAAGATAAGGAACACACCCATTATCCTGAAATCACATTAGGATTCTCTTTTTAACCTGTTCCTTAATACACTAGTGCTTAGGAAATCTATTGGAGGCAGAAGCAGTCAAGGGTAGCTTAGGGTTAGGGTTACGGTGAGGGGTAGGGTTAGGGTATGGCTTAGGGTACGGGTTCGGGTACGGGTTCGGGTACGGCGTAGGGTATGGGTTAGGGTTAGGGTTAGGGTTAGTTTGAGGGTTAGGGCTCGGTTCAGGGTACGGGTTAGGATTAGGGTACGTGTTAGGGTTAGGGTAGGGGTTAGTGTTAGGGTACGCGTTAGGGTTAGGGTAGTTATTAAACCTATCCCACTCTCTAGATACCCCTTAGCACGTCAAGGAATATTATTTGGGGGTCCAGCCATGGAGAAGAGTTTAGACACTAGGAGAAGATAAGGAACACACCCATTATCAAGAAATCACATTAGGATTCTCTTTTTAACCTGTTCCTTAAAACACTAGTGCTTAGGAAATCTATTGGAGGCAGAAGCAGTCAAGGGTAGCTTAGGGTTAGGGTTAGGGTTAGGGTACGGCTTAGGGTACGGGTTCGGGTACGGGTTCGGGTACGGGTTCGGGTACGGCATAGGGTATGGGTTAGGGTTAGGGTTAGGGTTAGTTTGAGGGTTAGGGCTCGGTTTAGGTTACGGCTTAGGATTAGGGTACGTGTTAGGGTTAGGGTAGGGGTTAGGGTTATGGTACGCGTTAGGGTTAGGGTAGTTATTAAACATATCCCACTCTCTAGATACCCCTTAGCACGTCAAGGAATATTATTTGGGGGTCCAGCCATGGAGAAGAGTTTAGACACTAGGAGAAGATAAGGAACACACCCATTATCAATAAATCACATTAGGATTCTCTTTTTAACCTGTTCCTTAAAACACTAGTGCTTAGGAAATCTATTGGAGGCAGAAGCAGTCAAGGGTAGCTTAGGGTTAGGGTTTGGGTTAGGGTACGGCTTAGGGTACGGGTTCGGGTACGGGTTCGGGTACGGGTTTGGGTATGGCGTAGGATATGGGTTAGGGTTAGGGTTAGGGTTAGTTTGAGGGTTAGGGCTCGGTTTAGTGTACGGGTTAGGATTAGGGTACGTGTTAGGTTTAGGGTAGGGGTTAGGGTTAGGGTACGCGTTAGGGTTAGGGTAGTTATTAAACCTATCCCACTCTCTAGATACCCCTTAGCACGTCAAGGAATATTATTTGGGTGTCCAGCCATGGAGAAGAGTTTAGACACTAGGAGAAGATAAGGAACACACCCATTATCAAGAAATCACATTAGGATTCTCTTTTTAACCTGTTCCTTAAAACACTAGTGCTTAGGAAATCTATTGGAGGCAGAAGCAGTCAAGGGTAGCTTAGGGTTAGGGTTAGGGTTAGGGTTAGGGTTAGGGTACGGCTTAGGGTACGGGTTCGGGTACGGGTTCGTGTACGGCGTAGGGTATGGGTTAGGGTTAGGGTTAGGGTTAGTTTGAAGGTTAGGGCTCGGTTTAGGGTACGGGTTAGGATTAGGGTTCGTGTTCGTGTTAGGGTAGGGGTTAGGGTTAGGGTACGCGTTAGGGTTAGGGTAGTTATTAAACCTATCCCACTCCCTAGATACCCCTTAGCACGTCAAGGAATATTATTTGGGGGTCCAGCCATGGAGAAGAGTTTAGACACTAGGAGAAGATAAGGAACACACCCATTATCAAGAAATCACATTAGGATTCTCTTTTTAACCTGTTCCTTAAAACACTAGTGCTTAGGAAATCTATTGGAGGAAGAAGCAGTCAAGGGTAGCTTAGGGTTAGGGTTAGGGTTAGGGCTAGGGTTAGGACACGGCTTAGGGTACGGGTTCGGGTACGGGTTCGTGTACGGCGTAGGGTATGGGTATGGGTTAGTGTTAGGGTTAATTTGAAGGTTAGGGCTCGGTTTAGGGTACGGGTTAGGATTAGGGTTCGTGTTAGGGTTAGGGTAGGGGTTAGGGTTAGGGTACGCGTTAGGGTTAGGGTAGTTATTAAACCTATCCCACTCTCTAGATTCCCCTTAGCACGTCAAGGAATATTATTTGGGGGTCCAGCCATGGAGAAGAGTTTAGACACTAGGAGAAGATAAGGAACACACCCATTATCCTGAAATCACATTAGGATTCTCTTTTAACCTGTTCCTTAAAACACTATTACTTAGGAAATCTATTGGAGGAAGAAGCAGTCAAGGGTAGCTTAGGGTTAGGGTTACGGTGAGGGTTAGGGTTAGGGTATGGCTTAGGGTACGGGTTCGGGTACGGGTTCGGGTACGGCGTAGGGTATGGGTTAGGGTTAGGGTTAGGGTTAGTTTGAGGGTTAGGGCTCCGTTTAGGGTACGGGTTAGGATTAGGGTACGTGTTAGGGTTAGGTTAGGGGTTAGGGTTAGGGTACGCGTTAGGGTTAGGGTAGTTATTAAACCTATCCCACTCTCTAGATACCCCTTAGCACGTCAAGGAATATTATTTGGGGGTCCAGCCATGGAGAAGAGTTTAGACACTAGGAGAAGATAAGGAACACACCCATTATCAAGAAATCACATTAGGATTCTCTTTTTAACCTATTCCTAAAACACTAGTGCTTAGGAAATCTATTGGAGGCAGAAGCAGTCAAGGGTAGCTTAGGGTTAGGGTTAGGGTTAGGGTACGGCTTAGGGTACGGGTTCGGGTACGGGTTCGGGTACGGCGTAGGGTATGGGTTTGGGTTAGGGTTAGGGTTAGTTTGAAGGTTAGGGCTCGGTTTAGGGTACGGGTTAGGATTAGGGTTCGTGTTAGGGTTAGGGTAGGGGTTAGGGTTAGGGTATGCGTTAGGGTTAGGGTAGTTATTAAACCTATCCCACTCTCTAGATACCCCTTAGCACGTCAAGGAATATTATTTGGAGGTCCCGCCATGGAGAAGAGTTTAGACACTAGGAGAAGATAAGGAACACACCCATTATCCTGAAATCACATTAGGATTCTCTTTTTAACCTGTTCCTTAATACACTAGTGCTTAGGAAATCTATTGGAGGCAGAAGCAGTCAAGGGTAGCTTAGGGTTAGGGTTACGGTTAGGGTTAGGGTTAGGGTATGGCTTAGGGTACGGGTTCGGGTACCGGTTCGGGTACGGCGTAGGGTATGGGTTAGGGTTAGGGTTAGGGTTAGTTTGAGGGTTAGGGCTCGGTTTAGGGTACGGGTTAGGATTAGGGTACGTGTTAGTGTTAAGGTAGGGGTTAGGGTTAGGGTACGCGTTAGGGTTAGGGTAGTTATTAAACCTATCCCAACCTCTAGATACCCCTTAGCACGTCAAGGAATATTATTTGGGGGTCCAGCCATGGAGAAGAGTTTAGACACTAGGAGAAGATAAGGAACACACCCATTATCAATAAATCACATTAGGATTCTCTTTTTAACCTGTTCCTTAAAACACTAGTGCTTAGGAAATCTATTGGAGGCAGAAGCAGTCAAGGGTAGCTTAGGGTTAGGGTTTGGGTTAGGGTACGGCTTAGGGTACGGGTTCGGGTACGGGTTCGTGTACGGCGTAGGGTATGGGTTAGGGTTAGGGTTAGGGTTAGTTTGAAGGTTAGGGCTCGGTTTAGGGTACGGGTTAGGATTAGGGTTCGTGTTAGGGTTAGGGTAGGGGTTAGGGTTAGGGTACGCATTAGGGTTAGGGTAGTTATTAAACCTATCCCACTCCCTAGATACCCCTTAGCACGTCAAGGAATATTATTTGGGGGTCCAGCCATGGAGAAGAGTTTAGACACTAGGAGAAGATAAGGAACACACCCATTATCAAGAAATCACATTAGGATTCTCTTTTAACCTGTTCCTTAAAACACTAGTGCTTAGGAAACCTATTGGAGGCAGAAGAAGTCAAGGGTAGCTTAGGGTTAGGGTTAGGGTTAGGGTTTGGGTTAGTGTTAGGGTACGGGATAGGAGTAGGGTACGAGTTAGGGTTAGGGTAGGGGTTAGGGTTAGGGTACGCGTTAGGGTTAGGGTAGTTATTAAACCTATCCCACTCCCTAGATACCCCTTAGCACGTCAAGGAATATTATTTGGGGGTCCAGCCATGGAGAAGAGTTTAGACAGTAGGAGAAGATAAGGAACACACCCATTATCAAGAAATCACATTAGGATTCTCTTTTTAACCTGTTCCTTAAAACACTAGTGCTTAGGAAATCTATTGGAGGCAAAGCAGTCAAGGGTAGCTTAGGGTTAGGGTTAGGGTTAGGGTTAGGGTTAGGGTACGGCTTAGGGTACGGGTTCGGGTACGGGTTCGTGTACGCTGTAGGGTATGGGTTAGGGTTAGGGTTAGGGTTAGTTTGAAGGTTAGGGCTCGGTTTAGGGTACGGGTTAGGATTAGGGTTCGTGTTAGGGTTAGGGTAGGCGTTAGGGTTAGGGTACGCGTTAGGGTTAGGGTAGTTATGAAACCTATCCCACTCTCTAGATACCCCTTAGCACGTCAAGGAATATTATTTGGGGGTCCAGCCATGGAGAAGAGTTTAGACACTAGGAGAAGATAAGGAACACACCCATTATCCTGAAATCACATTAGGATTCTCTTTTTAACCTGTTCCTTAAAACACTAGTGCTTAGGAAATCTATTGGAGGCAGAAACAGTCAAGGGTAGCTTAGGGTTAGGGTTAGGGTTAGGGCTAGGGTTAGGACACGGCTTAGGGTACGGGTTCGGGTACGGGTTCGTGTACGGCGTAGGGTATGGGTTTGTGTTAGGGTTAGGGTTAGTTTGAAGGTTAGGGCTCGGTTTAGGGTACGGGTTAGGATTAGGGTACGTGTTAGGGTTAGGGTAGGGGTTAGGGTTAGGGTACGCGTTAGGGTTAGGGTAGTTATTAAACCTATCCCACTTTCTAGATACCCCTTAGCACGTCAAGGAATATTATTTGGGGGTCCAGCAATGGAGAAGAGTTTAGACACTAGGAGAAGATAAGGAACACACCCATTATCAAGAAATCACATTAGGATTCTCTTTTTAACCTGTTCCTTAAAACACTAATGCTTAGGAAATCTATTGGAGGCAGAAGCAGTCAAGGGTAGCTTAGGGTTAGGGTTAGGGTTAGGGTACGGCTTAGGGTACGGGTTCGTGTACGGGTTCGGGTACGGGTTCGGGTACGGCGTAGGGTATGGGTTAAGTTTAGGGTTAGGGTTAGTTTGAGGGTTAGGTCTCGGTTTAGGTTACGGGTTAGGATTAGGGTACGTGTTAGGGTTAGGGTAGGGGTTAGGGTTAGGGTGCGCGTTAGGGTTAGGGTAGTTATTAAACATATCCCACTCTCTAGATACCCCTTAGCACGTCAAGGAATATTATTTGGGGGTCCAGCCAAGGAGAAGAGTTTAGACACTAGGAGAAGATAAGGAACACACCCATTATCAATAAATCACATTAGGATTCTCTTTTTAACCTGTTCCTTAAAACACTAGTGCTTAGGAAATCTATTGGAGGCAGAAGCAGTCAAGGGTAGCTTAGGGTTAGGGTTAGGGTTAGGGCTAGGGTTAGGACACGGCTTAGGGTACGGGTTCGGGTACGGGTTCGTGTACGGCGTAGGGTATGGGTTTGGGTTAGTGTTAGGGTTAGTTTGAAGGTTAGGGCTCGGTTTAGGGTACGGGTTAGGATTAGGGTTCGTGTTAGGGTTAGGGTAGGGGTTAGGGTTAGGGTACGCGTTAGCGTTAGGGTAGTTATTAAACCTATCCCAATCTCTAGATACCCCTTAGCACGTCAAGGAATATTATTTGGGGGTCCAGCCATGGAGAAGAGTTTAGACACTAGGAGAAGATAAGGAACACACCCATTATCAAGAAATCACATTAGGATTCTCTTTTTAACCTGTTCCTTAAAACACTAGTGCTTAGGAAATCTATTGGAGGCAGAAGCAGTCAAGGGTAGCTTAGGGTTAGGGTTAGGGTTAGGGCTAGGGTTAGGACACGGCTTAGGGTACGGGTTCGGGTACGGGTTCGTGTACGGCGTAGGGTATGGGTTTGGGTTAGGGTTAGGATTAGTTTGAAGGTTAGGGCTCGGTTTAGGTTACGGGTTAGGATTAGGGTTCGTGTTAGGGTTAGGGTAGGGGTTAGGGTTAGGGTACGCGTTAGGGTTAGGGTAGTTATTAAACCTATCCCACTCTCTAGATACCCCTTAGCACGTCAAGGAATATTATTTGGGGGTCCAGCCATGGAGAAGAGTTTAGACACAAGGAGAAGATAAGGAACACACCCATTATCCTGAAATCACATTAGGATTCTCTTTTTAACCTGTTCCTTAATACACTAGTGCTTAGGAAATCTATTGGAGGCAGAAGCAGTCAAGGGTAGCTTAGGGTTAGGGTTACGGTGAGGGGTAGGGTTAGGGTATGGCTTAGGGTACGGGTTCGGGTACGGGTTCGGGTACGGCGTAGGGTATGGGTTAGGGTTAGGGTTAGGGTTAGTTTGAGGGTTAGGGCTCGGTTCAGGGTACGGGTTAGGATTAGGGTACGTGTTAGGGTTAGGGTAGGGGTTAGGGTTAGGGTACGCGTTAGGGTTAGGGTAGTTATTAAACCTATCCCACTCTCTAGATACCCCTTAGCACGTCAAGGAATATTATTTGGGGGTCCAGCCATGGAGAAGAGTTTAGACACTAGGAGAAGATAAGGAACACACCCATTATCAAGAAATCACATTAGGATTCTCTTTTTAACCTGTTCCTTAAAACACTAGTGCTTAGGAAATCTATTGGAGGCAGAAGCAGTCAAGGGTAGCTTAGGGTTAGGGTTTGGGTTAGGGTACGGCTTAGGGTACGGGTTCGGGTACGGGTTCGGGTAAGGGTTTGGGTATGGCGTAGGATATGGGTTAGGGTTAGGGTTAGGGTTAGTTTGAGGGTTAGGGCTCGGTTTAGGGTACGGGTTAGGATTAGGGTACGTGTTAGGGTTAGGGTAGGGGTTAGGGTTAGGGTACGCGTTAGGGTTAGGGTAGTTATTAAACCTATCCCACTCCCTAGATACCCCTTAGCACGTCAAGGAATATTATTTGGGGGTCCAGCCATGGAGAAGAGTTTAGACACTAGGAGAAGATAAGGAACACACCCATTATCAAGAAATCACATTAGGATTCTCTTTTTAACCTGTTCCTTAAAACACTAGTGCTTAGGAAATCTATTGGAGGCAGAAGCAGTCAAGGGTAGCTTAGGGTTAGGGTTAGGGTTAGGGCTAGGGTTAGGACACGGCTTAGGGTACGGGTTCGGGTACGGGTTCGTGTACGGCGTAGGGTATGGGTTTGGGTTAGTGTTAGGGTTAGTTTGAAGGTTAGGGCTCGGTTTAGGGTACGGGTTAGGATTAGGGTTCGTGTTAGGGTTAGGGTAGGGGTTAGGGTTAGGGTACGCGTTAGCGTTAGGGTAGTTATTAAACCTATCCCACTCTCTAGATACCCCTTAGCACGTCAAGGAATATTATTTGGGGGTCCAGCCATGGAGAAGAGTTTAGACACTAGGAGAAGATAAGGAACACACCCATTATCAAGAAATCACATTAGGATTCTCTTTTTAACCTGTTCCTTAAAACACTAGTGCTTAGGAAATCTATTGGAGGCAGAAGCAGTCAAGGGTAGCTTAGGGTTAGGGTTAGGGTTAGGGCTAGGGTTAGGACACGGCTTAGGGTACGGGTTCGGGTACGGGTTCGTGTACGGCGTAGGGTATGGGTTTGGGTTAGGGTTAGGATTAGTTTGAAGGTTAGGGCTCGGTTTAGGTTACGGGTTAGGATTAGGGTTCGTGTTAGGGTTAGGGTAGGGGTTAGGGTTAGGGTACGCGTTAGGGTTAGGGTAGTTATTAAACCTATCCCACTCTCTAGATACCCCTTAGCACGTCAAGGAATATTATTTGGGGGTCCAGCCATGGAGAAGAGTTTAGACACAAGGAGAAGATAAGGAACACACCCATTATCCTGAAATCACATTAGGATTCTCTTTTTAACCTGTTCCTTAATACACTAGTGCTTAGGAAATCTATTGGAGGCAGAAGCAGTCAAGGGTAGCTTAGGGTTAGGGTTACGGTGAGGGGTAGGGTTAGGGTATGGCTTAGGGTACGGGTTCGGGTACGGGTTCGGGTACGGCGTAGGGTATGGGTTAGGGTTAGGGTTAGGGTTAGTTTGAGGGTTAGGGCTCGGTTCAGGGTACGGGTTAGGATTAGGGTACGTGTTAGGGTTAGGGTAGGGGTTAGGGTTAGGGTACGCGTTAGGGTTAGGGTAGTTATTAAACCTATCCCACTCTCTAGATACCCCTTAGCACGTCAAGGAATATTATTTGGGGGTCCAGCCATGGAGAAGAGTTTAGACACTAGGAGAAGATAAGGAACACACCCATTATCAAGAAATCACATTAGGATTCTCTTTTTAACCTGTTCCTTAAAACACTAGTGCTTAGGAAATCTATTGGAGGCAGAAGCAGTCAAGGGTAGCTTAGGGTTAGGGTTTGGGTTAGGGTACGGCTTAGGGTACGGGTTCGGGTACGGGTTCGGGTACGGGTTTGGGTATGGCGTAGGATATGGGTTAGGGTTAGGGTTAGTTTGAGGGTTAGGGCTCGGTTTAGGGTACGGGTTAGGATTAGGGTACGTGTTAGGTTTAGGGTAGGGGTTAGGGTTAGGGTACGCGTTAGGGTTAGGGTAGTTATTAAACCTATCCCACTCTCTAGATACCCCTTAGCACGTCAAGGAATATTATTTGGGTGTCCAGCCATGGAGAAGAGTTTAGACACTAGGAGAAGATAAGGAACACACCCATTATCAAGAAATCACATTAGGATTCTCTTTTTAACCTGTTCCTTAAAACACTAGTGCTTAGGAAATCTATTGGAGGCAGAAGCAGTCAAGGGTAGCTTAGGGTTAGGGTTAGGGTTAGGGTTAGGGTTAGGGTACGGCTTAGGGTACGGGTTCGGGTACGGGTTCGTGTACGGCGTAGGGTATGGGTTAGGGTTAGGGTTAGGGTTAGTTTGAAGGTTAGGGCTCGGTTTAGGGTAAGGGTTAGGATTAGGGTTCGTGTTAGGGTTAGGGTAGGGGTTAGGGTTAGGGTACGCGTTAGGGTTAGGGTAGTTATTAAACCTATCCCACTCCCTAGATACCCCTTAGCACGTCAAGGAATATTATTTGGGGGTCCAGCCATGGAGAAGAGTTTAGACACTAGGAGAAGATAAGGAACACACCCATTATCAAGAAATCACATTAGGATTCTCTTTTTAACCTGTTCCTTAAAACACTAGTGCTTAGGAAATCTATTGGAGGAAGAAGCAGTCAAGGGTAGCTTAGGGTTAGGGTTAGGGTTAGGGCTAGGGTTAGGACACGGCTTAGGGTACGGGTTCGGGTACGGGTTCGTGTACGGCGTAGGGTATGGGTATGGGTTAGTGTTAGGGTTAATTTGAAGGTTAGGGCTCGGTTTAGGGTACGGGTTAGGATTAGGGTTCGTGTTAGGGTTAGGGTAGGGGTTAGGGTTAGGGTACGCGTTAGGGTTAGGGTAGTTATTAAACCTATCCCACTCTCTAGATACCCCTTAGCACGTCAAGGAATATTATTTGGGGGTCCAGCCATGGAGAAGAGTTTAGACACTAGGAGAAGATAAGGAACACACCCATTATCAAGAAATCACAGTAGGATTCTCTTTTAACCTGTTCCTTAAAACACTCGTGCTTAGGAAATCAATTGGAGGCAGAAGCAGTCAAGGGTAGCTTAGGGTTAGGGTTAGGGTTAGGGTTTGGGTTAGTGTTAGGGTACGGGTTAGGAGTAGGGTACGAGTTAGGGTTAGGGTAGGGGTTAGGGTTAGGGTACGCGTTAGGGTTAGGGTAGTTATTAAACCTATCCCACTCCCTAGATACCCCTTAGCACGTCAAGGAATATTATTTGGGGGTCCAGCCATGGAGAAGAGTTTAGACAGTAGGAGAAGATAAGGAACACACCCATTATCAAGAAATCACATTAGGATTCTCTTTTTAGCCTGTTCCTTAAAACACTAGTGCTTAGGAAATCTATTGGAGGCAAAGCAGTCAAGGGTAGCTTAGGGTTAGGGTTAGGGTTAGGGTTAGGGTTAGGGTACGGCTTAGGGTACGGGTTCGGGTACGGGTTCGTGTACGCTGTAGGGTATGGGTTAGGGTTAGGGTTAGGGTTAGTTTGAAGGTTAGGGCTCGGTTTAGGGTACGGGTTAGGATTAGGGTTCGTGTTAGGGTTAGGGTAGGGGTTAGGGTTAGGGTACGCGTTAGGGTTAGGGTAGTTATGAAACCTATCCCACTCTCTAGATACCCCTTAGCACGTCAAGGAATATTATTTGGGGGTCCAGCCATGGAGAAGAGTTTAGACACTAGGAGAAGATAAGGAACACACCCATTATCCTGAAATCACATTAGGATTCTCTTTTTAACCTGTTCCTTAAAACACTAGTGCTTAGGAAATCTATTGGAGGCAGAAACAGTCAAGGGTAGCTTAGGGTTAGGGTTAGGGTTAGGGCTAGGGTTAGGACACGGCTTAGGGTACGGGTTCGGGTACGGGTTCGTGTACGGCGTAGGGTATGGGTTTGTGTTAGGGTTAGGGTTAGTTTGAAGGTTAGGGCTCGGTTTAGGGTACGGGTTAGGATTAGGGTACGTGTTAGGGTTAGGGTAGGGGTTAGGGTTAGGGTACGCGTTAGGGTTAGGGTAGTTATTAAACCTATCCCACTTTCTAGATACCCCTTAGCACGTCAAGGAATATTATTTGGGGGTCCAGCAATGGAGAAGAGTTTAGACACTAGGAGAAGATAAGGAACACACCCATTATCAAGAAATCACATTAGGATTCTCTTTTTAACCTGTTCCTTAAAACACTAATGCTTAGGAAATCTATTGGAGGCAGAAGCAGTCAAGGGTAGCTTAGGGTTAGGGTTAGGGTTAGGGTACGGCTTAGGGTACGGGTTCGGGTACGGGTTCGGGTACGGGTTCGGGTACGGCGTAGGGTATGGGTTAAGTTTAGGGTTAGGGTTAGTTTGAGGGTTAGGTCTCGGTTTAGGTTACGGGTTAGGATTAGGGTACGTGTTAGGGTTAGGGTAGGGGTTAGGGTTAGGGTGCGCGTTAGGGTTAGGGTAGTTATTAAACATATCCCACTCTCTAGATACCCCTTAGCACGTCAAGGAATATTATTTGGGGGTCCAGCCAAGGAGAAGAGTTTAGACACTAGGAGAAGATAAGGAACACACCCATTATCAATAAATCACATTAGGATTCTCTTTTTAACCTGTTCCTTAAAACACTAGTGCTTAGGAAATCTATTGGAGGCAGAAGCAGTCAAGGGTAGCTTAGGGTTAGGGTTTGGTTTAGGGTACGGCTTAGGGTACGGGTTCGGGTACGGGTTTGGGTATGGCGTAGGATATGGGTTAGGGTTAGGGTTAGGGTTAGTTTGAGGGTTAGGGCTCGGTTTAGGGTACGGGTTAGGATTAGGGTACGTGTTAGGGTTAGGGTAGGGGTTAGTGTTAGGGTACGCGTTAGGGTTAGGGTAGTTATTAAACCTATCCCACTCCCTAGATACCCCTTAGCACGTCAAGGAATATTATTTGGGGGTCCAGCCATGGAGAAGAGTTTAGACACTAGGAGAAGATAAGGAACACACCCATTATCAAGAAATCACATTAGGATTCTCTTTTTAACCTGTTCCTTAAAACACTAGTGCTTAGGAAATCTATTGGAGGCAGAAGCAGTCAAGGGTAGCTTAGGGTTAGGGTTAGGGTTAGGGCTAGGGTTAGGACACGGCTTAGGGTACGGGTTCGGGTACGGGTTCGTGTACGGCGTAGGGTATGGGTTTGGGTTAGTGTTAGGGTTAGTTTGAAGGTTAGGGCTCGGTTTAGGGTACGGGTTAGGATTAGGGTTCGTGTTAGGGTTAGGGTAGGGGTTAGGGTTAGGGTACGCGTTAGCGTTAGGGTAGTTATTAAACCTATCCCAATCTCTAGATACCCCTTAGCACGTCAAGGAATATTATTTGGGGGTCCAGCCATGGAGAAGAGTTTAGACACTAGGAGAAGATAAGGAACACACCCATTATCAAGAAATCACATTAGGATTCTCTTTTTAACCTGTTCCTTAAAACACTAGTGCTTAGGAAATCTATTGGAGGCAGAAGCAGTCAAGGGTAGCTTAGGGTTAGGGTTAGGGTTAGGGCTAGGGTTAGGACACGGCTTAGGGTACGGGTTCGGGTACGGGTTCGTGTACGGCGTAGGGTATGGGTTTGGGTTAGGGTTAGGATTAGTTTGAAGGTTAGGGCTCGGTTTAGGTTACGGGTTAGGATTAGGGTTCGTGTTAGGGTTAGGGTAGGGGTTAGGGTTAGGGTATGCGTTAGGGTTAGGGTAGTTATTAAACCTATCCCACTCTCTAGATACCCCTTAGCACGTCAAGGAATATTATTTGGGGGTCCAGCCATGGAGAAGAGTTTAGACACTAGGAGAAGATAAGGAACACACCCATTATCCTGAAATCACATTAGGATTCTCTTTTTAACCTGTTCCTTAATACACTAGTGCTTAGGAAATCTATTGGAGGCAGAAGCAGTCAAGGGTAGCTTAGGGTTAGGGTTAGGGTTAGGGTACGGCTTAGGGTACGGGTTCGGGTACGGGTTCGGGTACGGGTTCGGGTACGGCATAGGGTATGGGTTAGGGTTAGGGTTAGGGTTAGTTTGAGGGTTAGGGCTCGGTTTAGGTTACGGCTTAGGATTAGGGTACGTGTTAGAGTTAGGGTAGGGGTTAGGGTTATGGTACGCGTTAGGGTTAGGGTAGTTATTAAACATATCCCACTCTCTAGATACCCCTTAGCACGTCAAGGAATATTATTTGGGGGTCCAGCCATGGAGAAGAGTTTAGACACTAGGAGAAGATAAGGAACACACCCATTATCAATAAATCACATTAGGATTCTCTTTTAACCTGTTCCTTAAAACACTAGTGCTTAGGAAATCTATTGGAGGCAGAAGCAGTCAAGGGTAGCTTAGGGTTAGGGTTTGGGTTAGGGTACGGCTTAGGGTACGGGTTCGGGTACGGGTTTGGGTATGGGTTTGGGTATGGCGTAGGATATGGGTTAGGGTTAGGGTTAGGGTTAGTTTGAGGGTTAGGGCTCGGTTTAGAGTACGGGTTAGGATTAGGGTACGTGTTAGGGTTAGGGTAGGGGTTAGGGTTAGGGTACGCGTTAGGGTTAGGGTAGTTATTAAACCTATCCCACTCTCTAGATACCCCTTAGCACGTCAAGGAATATTATTTGGGTGTCCAGCCATGGAGAAGAGTTTAGACACTAGGAGAAGATAAGGAACACACCCATTATCAAGAAATCACAGTAGGATTCTCTTTTTAACCTGTTCCTTAAAACACTAGTGCTTAGGAAATCAATTGGAGGCAGAAGCAGTCAAGGGTAGCTTAGGGTTAGGGTTAGGGTTAGGGTTTGGGTTAGTGTTAGGGTACGGGTTAGGAGTAGGGTACGAGTTAGGGTTAGGGTAGGGGTTAGGGTTAGGGTACGCGTTAGGGTTAGGGTAGTTATTAAACCTATCCCACTCCCTAGATACCCCTTAGCACGTCAAGGAATATTATTTGGGGGTCCAGCCATGGAGAAGAGTTTAGACACTAGGAGAAGATAAGGAACACACCCATTATCCTGAAATCACATTAGGATTCTCTTTTTAACCTGTTCCTTAAAACACTAGTGCTTAGGAAATCTATTGGAGGCAGAAACAGTCAAGGGTAGCTTAGGGTTAGGGTTAGGGTTAGGGCTAGGGTTAGGACACGGCTTAGGGTACGGGTTCGGGTACGGGTTCGTGTACGGCGTAGGGTATGGGTTTGTGTTAGGGTTAGGGTTAGTTTGAAGGTTAGGGCTCGGTTTAGGGTACGGGTTAGGATTAGGGTACGTGTTAGGGTTAGGGTAGGGGTTAGGGTTAGGGTACGCGTTAGGGTTAGGGTAGTTATTAAACCTATCCCACTTTCTAGATACCCCTTAGCACGTCAAGGAATATTATTTGGGGGTCCAGCAATGGAGAAGAGTTTAGACACTAGGAGAAGATAAGGAACACACCCATTATCAAGAAATCACATTAGGATTCTCTTTTTAACCTGTTCCTTAAAACACTAATGCTTAGGAAATCTATTGGAGGCAGAAGCAGTCAAGGGTAGCTTAGGGTTAGGGTTAGGGTTAGGGTACGGCTTAGGGTACGGGTTCGGGTACGGGTTCGGGTACGGGTTCGGGTACGGCGTAGGGTATGGGTTAAGTTTAGGGTTAGGGTTAGTTTGAGGGTTAGGTCTCGGTTTAGGTTACGGGTTAGGATTAGGGTACGTGTTAGGGTTAGGGTAGGGGTTAGGGTTAGGGTGCGCGTTAGGGTTAGGGTAGTTATTAAACATATCCCACTCTCTAGATACCCCTTAGCACGTCAAGGAATATTATTTGGGGGTCCAGCCAAGGAGAAGAGTTTAGACACTAGGAGAAGATAAGGAACACACCCATTATCAATAAATCACATTAGGATTCTCTTTTTAACCTGTTCCTTAAAACACTAGTGCTTAGGAAATCTATTGGAGGCAGAAGCAGTCAAGGGTAGCTTAGGGTTAGGGTTTGGTTTAGGGTACGGCTTAGGGTACGGGTTCGGGTACGGGTTTGGGTATGGCGTAGGATATGGGTTAGGGTTAGGGTTAGGGTTAGTTTGAGGGTTAGGGCTCGGTTTAGGGTACGGGTTAGGATTAGGGTACGTGTTAGGGTTAGGGTAGGGGTTAGGGTTAGGGTACGCGTTAGGGTTAGGGTAGTTATTAAACCTATCCCACTCCCTAGATACCCCTTAGCACGTCAAGGAATATTATTTGGGGGTCCAGCCATGGAGAAGAGTTTAGACACTAGGAGAAGATAAGGAACACACCCATTATCAAGAAATCACATTAGGATTCTCTTTTTAACCTGTTCCTTAAAACACTAGTGCTTAGGAAATCTATTGGAGGCAGAAGCAGTCAAGGGTAGCTTAGGGTTAGGGTTAGGGTTAGGGCTAGGGTTAGGACACGGCTTAGGGTACGGGTTCGGGTACGGGTTCGTGTACGGCGTAGGGTATGGGTTTGGGTTAGTGTTAGGGTTAGTTTGAAGGTTAGGGCTCGGTTTAGGGTACGGGTTAGGATTAGGGTTCGTGTTAGGGTTAGGGTAGGGGTTAGGGTTAGGGTACGCGTTAGCGTTAGGGTAGTTATTAAACCTATCCCAATCTCTAGATACCCCTTAGCACGTCAAGGAATATTATTTGGGGGTCCAGCCATGGAGAAGAGTTTAGACACTAGGAGAAGATAAGGAACACACCCATTATCAAGAAATCACATTAGGATTCTCTTTTTAACCTGTTCCTTAAAACACTAGTGCTTAGGAAATCTATTGGAGGCAGAAGCAGTCAAGGGTAGCTTAGGGTTAGGGTTAGGGTTAGGGCTAGGGTTAGGACACGGCTTAGGGTACGGGTTCGGGTACGGGTTCGTGTACGGCGTAGGGTATGGGTTTGGGTTAGGGTTAGGATTAGTTTGAAGGTTAGGGCTCGGTTTAGGTTACGGGTTAGGATTAGGGTTCGTGTTAGGGTTAGGGTAGGGGTTAGGGTTAGGGTATGCGTTAGGGTTAGGGTAGTTATTAAACCTATCCCACTCTCTAGATACCCCTTAGCACGTCAAGGAATATTATTTGGGGGTCCAGCCATGGAGAAGAGTTTAGACACTAGGAGAAGATAAGGAACACACCCATTATCCTGAAATCACATTAGGATTCTCTTTTTAACCTGTTCCTTAATACACTAGTGCTTAGGAAATCTATTGGAGGCAGAAGCAGTCAAGGGTAGCTTAGGGTTAGGGTTAGGGTTAGGGTACGGCTTAGGGTACGGGTTCGGGTACGGGTTCGGGTACGGGTTCGGGTACGGCATAGGGTATGGGTTAGGGTTAGGGTTAGGGTTAGTTTGAGGGTTAGGGCTCGGTTTAGGTTACGGCTTAGGATTAGGGTACGTGTTAGAGTTAGGGTAGGGGTTAGGGTTATGGTACGCGTTAGGGTTAGGGTAGTTATTAAACATATCCCACTCTCTAGATACCCCTTAGCACGTCAAGGAATATTATTTGGGGGTCCAGCCATGGAGAAGAGTTTAGACACTAGGAGAAGATAAGGAACACACCCATTATCAATAAATCACATTAGGATTCTCTTTTTAACCTGTTCCTTAAAACACTAGTGCTTAGGAAATCTATTGGAGGCAGAAGCAGTCAAGGGTAGCTTAGGGTTAGGGTTTGGGTTAGGGTACGGCTTAGGGTACGGGTTCGGGTACGGGTTTGGGTATGGGTTTGGGTATGGCGTAGGATATGGGTTAGGGTTAGGGTTAGGGTTAGTTTGAGGGTTAGGGCTCGGTTTAGAGTACGGGTTAGGATTAGGGTACGTGTTAGGGTTAGGGTAGGGGTTAGGGTTAGGGTACGCGTTAGGGTTAGGGTAGTTATTAAACCTATCCCACTCTCTAGATACCCCTTAGCACGTCAAGGAATATTATTTGGGTGTCCAGCCATGGAGAAGAGTTTAGACACTAGGAGAAGATAAGGAACACACCATTATCAAGAAATCACAGTAGGATTCTCTTTTTAACCTGTTCCTTAAAACACTAGTGCTTAGGAAATCAATTGGAGGCAGAAGCAGTCAAGGGTAGCTTAGGGTTAGGGTTAGGGTTAGGGTTTGGGTTAGTGTTAGGGTACGGGTTAGGAGTAGGGTACGAGTTAGGGTTAGGGTAGGGGTTAGGGTTAGGGTACGCGTTAGGGTTAGGGTAGTTATTAAACCTATCCACTCCCTAGATACCCCTTAGCACGTCAAGGAATATTATTTGGGGGTCCAGCCATGGAGAAGAGTTTAGACACTAGGAGAAGATAAGGAACACACCCATTATCCTGAAATCACATTAGGATTCTCTTTTTAACCTGTTCCTTAAAACACTAGTGCTTAGGAAATCTATTGGAGGCAGAAACAGTCAAGGGTAGCTTAGGGTTAGGGTTAGGGTTAGGGCTAGGGTTAGGACACGGCTTAGGGTACGGGTTCGGGTACGGGTTCGTGTACGGCGTAGGGTATGGGTTTGTGTTAGGGTTAGGGTTAGTTTGAAGGTTAGGGCTCGGTTTAGGGTACGGGTTAGGATTAGGGTACGTGTTAGGGTTAGGGTAGGGGTTAGGGTTAGGGTACGCGTTAGGGTTAGGGTAGTTATTAAACCTATCCCACTTTCTAGATACCCCTTAGCACGTCAAGGAATATTATTTGGGGGTCCAGCAATGGAGAAGAGTTTAGACACTAGGAGAAGATAAGGAACACACCCATTATCAAGAAATCACATTAGGATTCTCTTTTAACCTGTTCCTTAAAACACTAATGCTTAGGAAATCTATTGGAGGCAGAAGCAGTCAAGGGTAGCTTAGGGTTAGGGTA